>NW_017385987.1:716686-783311 GCF_000237925.1 Schistosoma mansoni | reverse complement strand
TTCAATTGACTCATGATCTCAACTCTATAAATTACTAAAATCTCCACAAAACCCCTTCTGATAAAGAAATATTAGTTAAATTTTGTTGAATTTCAATTCTATAGAGGATTAAAAATGATTTTTAATTGTTTTATTAGGATTGTCCTTATATTATTATTATTATTATCCAACCCTTAATATATATATATATATATATTCCTTTTTTCCCAGCCAAAAAAAATAAATCATAGAATAGTTTATGTTTTTAAATTAACACAATTTTTTTTGAAAAAAAAATGGATATGGAATTTGTTTTTTTAATTAAATTTATAATCTTTTTATAGAATATAGAAAATATGAAATTACTTTACCTACTATCCCTATTATTGTTTGTATATGAATTTGGAAAAATTTTTTTAAAAAATTATTTTTTTTTAATGTTTCGAAACAAGAAAATAATTTATGTTCTGAAGCTTTGTCGATTTTTTTTTTTTTTTAAAAAAAATAAAAAAAAAAAAAAAAAGAAAAATAAAAAGAAAAAAAAAATAATATAATGTGTCTGTTGGTTAATATGTAACGGTAGTTGTAACAAAGAAATAGAGCTAAATGAACTCGCATTTATTAAGTGATTATTAATAGTAAAAAAAATGGATATGTGTTACTTACTTACGCCTGTTATCATCCTCGTAAAGAGAATAGACCAACCACCAGCATTCGCCATCAAATTCTGTCCTAAACAACCCTTTCCACTTGTTTCCAGTTGCTATCAATCCTTTCGATATCTGTTTCCAGTTCTCGACTCAGTGTCTTTCTTAGCATTCCTCTTTTCCGTTTCCCTTCGGGATTCAAAGTTAGGACTTGCTTCATGATTCATTTTGGTGATTTCTTCAATGTATGTCCTATCCACCAATCTCAACGTCTTTTCCTAATTTCCTCTTCAGCTAGAAGTTGATTTGTTCTCTCTCACAGTAGGCTATTGCTGATGGTATCCGACCAACGGACATTGAGTATCCTGTGACGACAACTGTTTAGAAATAATTGTACTATTTTGATGGTGGTTGTACTAGTTCTTGAAGTTTCATCTCCATACAGTAGAATTGTGTTGACGTTCGTATTGAATATTATGAGTTTGATATTGGTTGACAGTTGTTTTGAGTCCCATATGTTCTTCGACTGTGGGAATGCTACTCTACTTTGTCAATACTTGCCTTCACATCTGCACCAGTTACTCCACGTTCATTGGATGGATGTTAGGTGACACTTAAACGTGCGAATGCATTATCACAAAAATCTGTTTGTTTTTAATTTCAAAGTTGCTTACTTCTTATCGAGCAGATGTAAGCCTATACAAACTTAACAAAATGGTGAGAAGTACTTACGGAGATAAGTCACTGAATAAAACAGCTTTTTTCATTCACATCAGGGATTTCACTAAAAGCAGTGAAACTGCGAAATAAGTGCAAAGTCAAGATTACTATCAAATATATATGGTTCTTTGTTCTTTTCGATTGCCTATTTGCAATCCAGATGACGGCTAATGATTTGGATTTACCTAAATCGGCAGTGAGCACAATTCTAGGAAAGCATTTGCAGCTGATAAGTTTATATGAAACTTCGAGATAGTAGGACAGCCGGGCTTCTTTGGACTTTCAGGAATGTTGTGAATGTTGGAAACAGAAATACTATAACTATATTGCCATAAAAAGAAAGTATTTTGAAAAAAAGTAGGATTGATGTGTTTTGAATTTATTTAATGTCTCTACAACCTTAATATTTATTGAGATTATATAGACAGTATAGATTTAATTCATTATTTGACTGTACACTGACTGTATTTATTGTTAATAGTCTTCTATCCCTATTTCAATTAGTTAAAGAAAAGGAGAAAATGGCCATGCCATAGAGTAATAGTATAGAACTTCTTGAATAAACCATCGCAAACAATACTGTTAACTGGAAGCTTATTATTCTTCGCCACCAGATATTTGAATCGATTCACCAATGACTGGCAGGTTAAGATTATAATTTGTTTCGTATTTATGAACTAAATGCAAATAACAAATATATATTTTATCAACTAAACTAATAAGCGATGTTAGTTATCTCTATAAAGTTAGAAATTTTTCTTATTCGAACTTATGTACAGTGTTGTATAATTTTTTTATTACTGAACATTAATTAGTTACAAATAACACGTAAGGGAGTACTTGAGAAATTATTCTTAATATTCATAAGTTCTAACCATCGAACACAGTGTTATCTTTACTTAGATAATATAAAGAATTAATCAACGTCATACTTACTTACTTACGCCTGTTACTCTCAATGGAGCATAGGCCAACGACCAGCATTCTCCAACCCACTCTGTCCTGGGCCTTCCTTTCTGATTCTATCCAACTTTTATTCGTTCTTGTTATGTCTGTCTCCATTTTCTTTGGTCTTCCTCTTTATTTTGGCCTTCAGGATTACATGTGAGGGCTTGCCTTGTGACGCAGTTGGGTAATTTCCCCAATGTGTGTCCTATCCACTTTCAGCACTTCTTCCTGATTTCTTCCTCCGCTGAAATCTGGTTTGTTCTCTCCCACACTCAACACCATAGATCTGAATTATTTATTTAGAGATTAACAATTAAAAATAGTAGATTAATGTTTGTATGCTTGTCATGATATTAAATCAAGCATGTTCACTTTTTTATAAATGGTAAATACATTATTTTTCTATTTGTCTATGATAGATGTTAGCCTGTTTCAATAAATGATGATGTCAGAGAAATGTTTTTGAAGTAGTGGTGACGGTGCGTCATTGAAGTAAATGACTTTGCTGAAGTTGTGTTCTTTGAACTAGGTGATTAGATTGTAAAGATTTTACTGTCTTTTTAAACAACATCATCAGTGCAAGATTATGTGGTCTGAACTTTGTAGTAATGATTGTTGTCTATGAAAACAATGAAAAATTCACAACTGAAATATACGTCTCAAACAATGTAATTTTAATCAGGACTAGTGAAATCCAGAACGTACTGAGTAATTGTTCCGTTCAACCTAAAGGTTCACAAGCTCTACCCCATTGTGAATTGAAACTACGACCTACAATTGTGACAAAAAGCCCGACATCTTGCACTCACTTTGTACCCCCATGCTTCACATTAACTAGTATCGATTAATTCATTGACAGTGAACAACAGTCATTGTAGTTATTTTGTTTTCTAACAAAATGTTTCTGATAAAATTTTAGAAACGCCTTTATGAAAAGTCAAGAATAAGTGAGCATTCGCAGCTAATAACCTTCAGTAAGTATATTTCTCTTTCTATCCTGTTGCTACCTAGTATCACAAAGCAATAGACGGTATTCCTGTTGAAATTGGAGCTGTTTAGCTTAGAATCCGTAAAGTTACACACTAATAACCGTACAAAATGGGTCAACAATGTCACCAGTACTCTCACATTATCCGCCAGAACATTAGAAAAGTTTCAGTGATCTTGGTGTATGATAAAAATCAACTCCAAAGATATATATATCTATATATAATAACACTGTAATATAGAGCTCTATAATAATTTGCATAAAAATATTTTTTCAATATTTTATTTTTGACGAGTAATTACATGGTGTTTCCCACCATAAATTTATTCATTAATTCCCTTATTGTTATTTTTGTCACTTTTAATGCCTCATCCATAGAAAAAAAAACAAATAACCAAAAAGGCAGAGGCTGGTAGAAGAGAAATAACTGAAAGGATTTAATATTTCATAAATTTTTATAAATATGTACAATAGTAACATAAAGTAATCGAAATATAATCCTAATGATAAGATTGAATTCATTACAATTTTAACTAGGCTGAGAAGGTATAAGAGAGAGGAAAAGAGATAGAATTTAGTTGGTCAGTTGACTAAATTTTTTTTAAATGAGAAAGTGATTAAAATTTTGATAGAAAAATTGTATCTATTTTTCGTTTATTTAAAAAAAATTATCAATTGAAATAACAGTTTATCCTCCCCCTTTCTCAGTTAAGAGAATAAATATTATATTAGCATACACACATATGTACTCAAATGATATGTCCTCCTCATAGATGACAGAATCATTTAACTTGTGCGGTTATTTAAATGATAAAGACAGGATTTTGATTTTTTTCTTCCTAAAGTGAGATAAGTTTATTAATGCCATGTGGATTACGTTAATCATATTGATTTCGTAATAGTGTTTTGGTGATGGGGGGTGATGATGGTGGGCATTATAATCATTTTGTAAACTTGAGATGTTAATGAATTCTTGCGGAGTGGTGACAGTAATGATGATGATTATAATAATAATAACACTGAAAATAATGAAACATATTGATATTATTTTAAGGATAAGAGACTATTTGAAAACGATAATAATAATATTCATAAATCTATTTTGAAAATGAGAGAATAAATTAAAATAAAAATCAAACTTTCTACCACCTCCATCTATCTGATCATACACACATATATAGATACATTTAAAGTAATTTGAAAGATTGAAAAATCACTTGGATTAAGAAAGAAATGAAAATTCATCACAATTTCTTTCTCCCTTAATCTTTTCTAAATATATTGTCCTCTGAATTTACTTACAAATAGCCAATAAATAAGTAGACTTATCACTTGCAGTATTCATCAAACAATAACTATTATAATAGAAAAATATTTTGTAACATCTTTCTGATAGATTATAGAAATGAAAAGTGATTTTGTCTGCATTATACAGAAAGCTCAATAATCCTTTATGACTTCTATAGTATAAGCTTTAACTTATCATTTAAGTTGTTAACTTAAGTGATATCAATTTTATCGTAAATGGGGAGAGGAAGAGATGTTCCTTTTATTATTCAGTGTCACCTTGATTGTATGTTATTTAAAATATTTCTCTTTATTTCCCTGTTCATTCATCTCTTCCTCTCCCTCTTTTTCTTCTTCATTTTAGTTTGTCACTAGTCCGACTTTGTTGCTGTTTAGTACTGTTATCTATTCTTGTCTTATATATCTTTTACTTGCGTTAGCTTTCTCCCTCTTATTTATCTATCTACTTGCCTATCACAAACAAATTACTTTACAACAGGCTAATTTGTATGCAAATGATTTTTATTAAATTTTTTAATATATGAAGAAAATTCCTTTTGTAATCCTTAGGAAAGAGATATCCAGTTATGATCTAAGAAAATAGTTTAATAGAAGGAACATGTGGATTTTACTGATATCATCACTAAACACCCACACAACTACATGAACACACCGAGAACATACATACACACATAAAGAATATGAGTACAAAGTCAAAATGACATGATAGAAAAAACTATCAAAACAATCATATAACTCAAAAGGAAGCTGATCAAATTATTTTTCGACTATAGTTATTTCTTTAGTTCAGTGGTCCATTGTTTTAAAATAAACATTGAATGAATATGTCAGTAGAGTGTAACACATTTTATAAAGGTTGTAGATAAAACTGTATTCAAGTTGTGGATTGGCTGAAGTTGGGTCTGACCTTTAACTTCGAGAGGTAATCAGAGTGATAAAAGAGGGAGCAGACGTCGACAAACAAGCAATGGACGAGGAGGTAATAATGTTGGTTCGGCAAAAGGAAAGACTGAGAGTTAACGCATATGGAGCCCTGATCTGGCAGGAGGATGACAAAAATTGGGTAGCTGTGATCCCGAAAGACTGGCAGCGTAAGATGATACATGAGTGTTACCAGGTAGCGCAAGAACGACGAATTCACTACGACAAAGTGCATACTGGCCAGGCATGGGATACGAAGTGGCCCAATACGTGTTAACTTGCTAGCAATGCCAACTAATGAAAAGCGATCGATTATAGCAGCTCACGTTTGTTCATATTTAATTTGGTTAAGTCCTTTTGTCAAATTATTCAACGGACAGAGTCATTCGTACAATAACAACCCATCTATACTATTTTACCTTTATCATTCTTGCACTTATATGAATATGTCTGCTTGAACATTGCTTACTGCCTACGCATATATTCATTCTGCTAGCCTTACTATTAATCACTTAATTGATTCATTTGCATATATATATATATAAATCCTGTTCACTGACTCATTTACTCCCTGATCCGCACACTCGTTCATTGACTCGATCACCCTCTCGCTCGTTCATTCGACTCGCACGCTCACTCGCTTGCTTTACGGAACTACTCTTTCATACTTGCTTAACGTGCCTGTGATTTGGGATGTCTGTGCGTGGTTCAATAATAAACGCAATCAACACTTCGTATTCACCTTGTGATTTATACACCGTTGGGGCGTTATCGAGTAATGGTTATCAGGACGAACAAATTACGAAGTTTAAGGATAATATCAAATATCGACCATCACACAATACACACAACCCTCATTACAGTCAATCCCAGTAATAGCAGTCGGTGATCTATGGATGGGACCGTTTCCACAGACAGCAAGCGGCAACCAGTACCTGCTTGTGATGATGGAACATGCTACACGGTGGGTAGACGCCGTACCCATTACAGACCAGCGGGAAAAAACAATGACCAAAGTAGTAATCCGGGATATTGTAGCGTGTCACGGAATACCGAAGATGATATTAACCGACCAGAGTCCCTGTTTTGAAAGTGACGAGTTTAAAGCCCGTCTAAAGCAGTTTGACATCAAGAGAATACGAACTACACCATATCACCCTCAGACAAACGGGCTTACAGAAAGAAACAGCCGGACGTTAAAGGAATGGTTGGCATCTAAAGGAGAAAATTGGGAGAAAGAGTTACCACTGATTTTACTGGTGCATCTTGCCTTCATACAAAGAACAACCAAGAAGTCACCTTCCCTACTTATGTGCGGTAGACAGCCATAACTTCCAATACACAATAAGACCTGGCGACGACAAGTGAAGTGGACGACAGCAAGGTTAAGAAAAGAGGAGAGGGAGGCATTAAGGAACTTGAAAAAGAAATAAATATCAGACACAAAGAAGGCGGAACAGCAGAGGAGAACCTGGAAGCCTTTTGCAGTGGGGGACCTGGTAAAGTCTAGGGAACGGAAAGGTAACATAACAGAGAGACCAGGGTTAGGAAAGCTGATCCTGAAGTGGGAAGGACCGTACACTGTCACGGAGGGACGTGGCTCGGTTTACACGATCCTGAGAGAAGACAAGCAGAAGCGCGTAAATGCCGATATGATTTCATGAGCATCGTGAGTGCGAGTCACGAGCAGCACCAAAGAAGACAGCGGTGAGGCGATCGGAAAGACTGCGAGCGTTCATGAGAGACTGACTGTCTGGGATTTGAGTCCCATATGAGATGTCGTGGATGCACACTGTTAAGAAGTCCCATACTAGAAAGAAATGGTGGTGTAGTATTTCCGAATTTCCAATGTCGGTCTAACATTGATCGATTCATGACTTTAGTAAAAACTCAACAATCTTCACAACCCTATAGTGAAAGTACAGAAGTAATTGATTTGGACTAAGGAATCAACAATACACACACTAGTGAGAATAATCGAAATAAGATTGACATTATAGTAAATGTCTTGCATAAGGTTAAGTGTTTGGTGTTAATATCTTTTATGTATTATATGGATATCCAGTTAGTGTTATAGGGGAACAATTTAATGTTTGTGTTCGATCCACTTTTTTAATGGATTGATTATAATTGATGGTAGCATACTAATTACTTACTAAAACATAAATATCGACTCTAAACAATACAGAACAAGTGACAGGTAAAAAGATTATTTCTTTATGCGTAAACCGACATAACAGATGTAATATTATACGAAAATAGAAGAGATATGTTTCGTAAGTTATCCGTCAATAATGGCTAGCTACTCCACTTGAGATATAAGCCACTGAAACACCTGATTAGTAAGCTTAATTCCTACCCAGTTAGATTATTTGGTAATTTTAAAATAGATTCCTAGTTTATTATTTCTGACAGTTTATTTCAAGGAATTAAATATTAACACATGATATATCGATGTATTATGTTAGAGTCAAAGATTAGTATGCAGATTTACGTAATAAGTGATAAAGTAGCTAGAACACTGTTTTCAGTGCTAAAATTCCTATTGGTATCCTCACATAAAACGATTTAGACTTGCTTTCTTCAGTATTTTTCAAACCCATAGAGTTTGGATGGATCTATCGAAAATTAAGGTGACATAAATGGTATTGTTTAGAATGGTAATTTTTCTGGTTAAAATCTAAGAGAGATCTTTATTACAGGAGGATTCACTAAACCAGTTTCTAGGTTGAAGGTTGAATCTTTTCGTTCGGTCGGCTGAGTGGCTGACAAGGAACTTAGAGGCTATAAATTCAAATCCTTCCATGAATAAGGTCATGTGTCGAATTTGGCTATATTTTCCACTTTATCCGGAAATGTATGATTATTTCAAGGGGATGCAAGTAAGATTTTGGAGCCATTTTAAGATTTTTGAATAACAGCGTTTTCATCTCGAAGAAAATGATTGAGCGGTTCCATTATTTATTTAATCAATTTACATAAATTGTAGTATAGTTGGATACTAAAAATAGTATAACCAGTACAAACTGAAATACTACCGACCCCAAATATCTTGCTATGGTCGCTCATCCTCTTAAAATGTTCTCACACGTTATTGCGTTTATAGTTTCTGGAAAGTAAGTTTTAACCACTACCCATACTTGGTGGGAGTGTTGTCTTTGGAAATGAGAGGAAAGAAATTGAATGTCTGAAGAATGTCTCAAGAATTCGTGATGGCGGATGGAAAACCCTAATTCCAAGTCACAGGAGTACATGAGATCCGGGAATCGATTGGGTGACAACCCACTTTGGTCACCACCTAACAAGAGAATGCATTTTCTGGCGTTTTTCCACCGCCTTTTGAACTAAACCTATATGTCAGGGGCTCTGAAAATGGCTTTCCAAGAAAATCTTCCGCTTTGTTCTGGGCTACTGGACAGTATTCTAGACCGTACACAAATATGACAATTCACAGTTATGCAGAAAACGAGGTGTCCTATAAGAACAAATTTTCAGTGTATCCAGATTATCTGGCTGAAATTACTTCATGGTGTATTATATATTCGAGTCGAGCGACCTTCGTAAAAATGTCATCTTCGTTATAATTTTGAAATTTAACTGACTAAATCTTCTTGGTTTCTATGCTAGTAGTGCAGTGGATAAAATTCTGGAACTTGTACTGATAGATATTCGATTTTGCTTAAATATTAGAATAAATAATCAGAAGTAATATATCATAAATAACAATAAAAATACGTGTCTCGAACTACACTGCCAGTCATCTATACTGTATAACTTTATTTGTTTTTCCGTAATATTTATTTGTTTTATCCACTTCCCACATTCAAGATTAAACATCTGATAGTCAATTCACATTTTAATGAATAACTTGCCTAAATTACTCCATATTACTTATTTATCTTGTGAATTTTAAAGACGATAAGTAAACAACTTTATAATATATTTTCTGTGAAAAGTTTCTATTCCCCTTGTTTCACATCTATTTTCTTTCATTTAAAGTGGTTAGATTTTGTTTTAGTTAAATATGAGAAATTACCTAGAAAATTCAAGTTGAATAACATAGTTTTCTATCTATTCAATATTTCTTACTATTCATTTACAAAAGCATCATTTTTATGAATCAATGTGAAGTGTGTATATGTAAGAGATGAATATTATTTCACATACGTATGCCCATATATATATGAGTACATGATAATATAAACAGTTTCTAAGGGACATGAACTATATCAGTTGGTCAGTGTTGATTATATATAAAATTAAGTGATTATCACCATTGAATTTAATGAATGTTTAGTTACTACATAGATTATTATTTCTCAATGTTAAATTGTTTAAATCAGTTACAAAGTTGCTGGTTTTTTCCCCTCAAATCTCATTCATAGTCAATCAATTTCAATTAATTAAAGTATACACTATACGTGAATTGTCTTACATCTTTCTAGTCAGATATCATTTTAATATTATCACTTAGGTTTCATCTTTGTTCTTATATATTTTTCTGTTTTGAAAAAATAAACAAAATGACTTGGACTTAGAGATGTCAACTTCTAAAAATATTTTGATAGATGGATTTTGGTTAGTAATCCAATCCAAGGCGAGCATTTTGTCCCATTTGAAATTCGTCAGGGAGATTTGCCTACATTCCAATAAGTTATTGAGACTAGGATGGTAACTGACTTTACAATTATTGTATTTACTTTGAAACCAAAATATGGTCTATCCATTTGGTTGTGTGTATTTATATCATCGAGCAAAAGACCAATTTAATGTTATTGCATTTTATTATTTATACTGAACAGATTTGTAGGGACATTTTTATTTTGATATGCTAAATAAACAAACAGAATTTAAAGAATAAGAATTTCATGATTCATATAATGTTGAATTATGTCTAGTGATGATACAAAGCCAAATCTCTGTGATAAATTTTGGAATATTATGCATTCTCATTAAGATTATCAGCACAAGATAATGATTTCATATGCGGCAGCACAAAATATCTCCCCTCCCAATTCGTTATTTGTGTGAAGCGATGAACACAATGCAGATGATTCAAAAGTGATATCCTCTGAATGTATTATTTTCGAAGGTAATATGTAAAAGGGATTTATTCGGATAGATTATAAGATTTATTCTCAACTTCCGTTTTAAATAGCTCAAAACTAGTAAGAGATTTACAATCCCCCCCCCAAAAAATGTGAAAAACTTCAATTTTCATCAACACATAAGTCTCATCCTTTACTGTAAACCGTAGCTATAACGCTATGATTTGAGCTTAATAGTATCTATAACTCACAGGATGCAATAAAACTAAGGTAGACTGATGAGTGTTAATAGTGAAATCCTTGGCCAAATAATTAAGGTCAGGGGATGAAATGTTCAGTAACAAATGATTAAATAATATAGTTGAAATCATCAGTCAACTGAAGCTAGACCACCCTCATGATTTCAGCTATATAAAATAACTTAAAAAACTCCACCAAACCCCCCTTCTGGTTAAATGATAGATCGAATTATTAGTAGTAGTATTAATCAAGTACATATGGAACTAAATGTTTTAAGTTACTCATGATGACTTTTAATTTATCTAAATAAGATAAAAATGTGAATATAATTTATGTATTAATCAAATGTTTAAACATGTCATCCAAATAAAAGTGATAACTATTCATCAGTTAACTGTGGCACAGAAACAACATACATTTAATAAATAGTTGAATATAAAGGTTGACACGAAATTACAATACATACATTATAAGATAAATAAAGTCGATAAGTTAATTCACAATAGGCGCATGTATATCATTATGATGACAATTAGTTTGCTTGAAAGTCAACTAACTCAATAAACAATAGGTTTAAGTCAATTATGGTTAACATGTATATATACTCAATTATCACTATAGGAAGGTTTGTGGACATTATTGAATGTTATCATGATCACAAATCAACCTGAATTAGATAACTATTGGTGTCAAAAAACCACTGGACAGCTATTTCTATTTAGTCTGGGATTCTACAACAGTATGTATCCACGACCCCACTAGTTACTGAACAGAAGTGTTTACATAAATGCTTATGTAAGTAGATAAGTTCAAGTTGATACAATAAATTACACCTTAACTTGTATAATATTTATCATTAGATCTCAGGAGAAATTGGATGTCAAGTATGTAGGGGACATTAGGTGTGGAAATTACGTTTGAAATGATTTCAGTGATTAATATTTATATGATCATGACGTCTCATTCAGGACTCTAGTACAAGATTCATCAAGGAAGTGATCGAAGTCCAAATAAGGTCTATAACAAGTCGTTAGTAAACATTTATAAATACACGTCCAGTAGCTGATTTTGTGTATAGTAAGAATCTGAGTCATTTAGTGTGAAATGCAGTCATAATGTTGCCTATGAAAGTGTACGAATCTATACATTATCACCAGTAGAATATAGCGAACAAATGAAACATTCGTTTAAGGTCATGTAACTCGTATTTACTGGCGGATAAGAGTTAAGTGCTTAAAATAGGTATGTTGCAAAAATCGTGTCAAAATGTTATAGAACAGTATGTGAAATGATACATTGTCAAATTCAAACTGTTGATTTACCTCATATACATCTTTAACAGGTCAACTTTCGTACTAAGATTACTAATCTGTAAGTGAAAAGATACATTGTCAAAACCAATGTTAAACATTGTACTAATTATTAACTGCTTATGTTTTTTAACTGTTGCACATAGTTCTCCACAATTGATTTGTATCAGCCTCAAAGAGTTTTAGCTAAAATTACAGTTTAAGATACATCAACACTTACTGATTTCTATCAAGAAATCAACTGGTTAACCTTTGCCTTCCTTTTTTGTTATTTTAGATAACCTGGGTCTAATTTTTAATTTAATCACTTATTATAGAGCATTCGAAAGTGATCATAAGCTCGAAACAGAACATCTCATAACAGTTTGCGAGTAATTCATCTGTTCCGTGTCAGTCCTCTGTTTATATAACGAAATTTGTCAAACAAAACTGACCAGTCAGGAACTTTAAATGAAATAATTTTGTAAGAATAATCAACAAAACAATAAACACTTCACTAACTTGAATCTCTCTTGGAGTTATTATTATGTCTTATGTAGAGCAATTTGTTCTTTACGTTAATTAATTGATCTTACTTAGAAAGCCACCAGCAATGTTTCAGTTTACTTGTACCTACTAATGCAATTACATTAATAGAACAGAAAGAATGATATTTAACATATATATCAGTGCAACTTCTATGTCCAAATTTATATACAGTTCTTTGTCCTAGTAACAGAATTCCTTACTATTTTTCCTCATTTTCAGTTACATCATTTTTCAGTTCAACTCCTCACTATTTCATACTATAATTTCGTTTAAATCAATATGAACCTAAACGACTTAATTCTTTATTTATAAATACTCTCAAACTAATACCTTTTAGTAAATAGTTCTCGTTCACTACACGACTTCTATGACTCTTAGTCAATTCTTTAATTCACCTTCTAAAACCTTCTTTTGGATATAATATATAATCGTAATATTTGATCCAATCATTTTCACTTTCTCCACCCTTATCACCATTCCCTAGCTATAATAATGCATATTAACTTTGAGTATTAATCAAATTTATTTTGATAAACATGAGTTGAATTTCTTTTGCAATCAACAGTATTCAAATATTAGATAGTGTAAGCAGCCGAATATGATGTAAGCAATTGGATTCATCTCATTTGGCTTAAATCGTTATTGTTCGTTTGAAGTCACTAAGTAAAACGATGTGACTTGGATTTTCAATATTTGGTTTAAAAAATACATCTCACTTTATATCTTCCATTGCAATTTCCTTTTTTTTTTTTAATTAAGTCTTGTTGATTTTACCCTACTAATCAAATGTGTTCCAACGTCTTTTCCTAATTTCCTCTTCAGCTAGAAGTTGATTTGTTCTCTCTCACAGTAGGCTGTTGCTGATGGTATCCGACCAACGAACATTGAGTATCTTGTGTAGACAATTGTTTAAAAATACATGTACTATTTTGATGATGGTTGTAGTGGTTCTCCACGTTTCATCTATATACAGTAGAACTGCGTTGACATTCGTATTGAATATTGTGAGTTTGATATTGGTTGACAGTTGTTTTGCGTTCCATATGTTTTTTAACTGTGGGTATGCTACCCTACTTCGTTAATACTTGCCTTCCCATCTGCATCAGATCCTCCTTGTTCATTGATGATGCTGCCTAGGTGCGTGAGAGTTTCTATCTCTTTCAGAATTTCTCCATCAAGTGTGATTGGGTTGGTGTTTTTCGTATTGTATTTGGTGTTGGTTTTTCTCTTGCGTTTGTAGAGACGTACTGCTACACTGGCTTTATTCATCGTATCTACTACGTTACCTCAATCTTCAAAACATATTTCGAAATAAATTGAAAATGGAGGAAGTTAATTATACATCATTTTGAAACATAAATGGATCATTACTCTTTTATTTAGCTCAAAATCCTTTTTCTTTTTTTTAACAATAACGGTTCTGAACATTATCCTTGATTGAAAGTTCAACTAATGTGGTTAGTAAATTACTATGAGGAATGATGCTCATTTCTAACTTATAATCAATTTATTATTTAGAGTCTGGAATCCTAGACTTTTATCATAGGTAGTTTTTAACAGTATGGGGTTTTCGAGATTGTTAAGTTTTTGCTAAAATCATAAATCGATTAATGTTAGACCAATATTGGAAATTTGGAAACATTAGACCACCACTCCATTCTAATATGGGATTTCTTAACAGTGTGCATCCACGACATCTCATATGGGATTCGAATCCGGGATATTCGGTCTCTCACGAACACTCAATCTCCAGACCACCGAACTTGCATCTAATGGTATTAATATCTGACCTCAACAGATTTAGGATATTGCATCACCAATTTCGATTGTGTTTGACGAGTAACTGTCTCATATACATCACGGGTTAGCTAGACTGGTCATGGTTTCTTATTAGAACTCCCAGAACTATCTCTCGATACTAGTCACTAGTGAAGACATGATAATTACCAATATTTATTAATCATTATCATTATTATTAATACTGTGGTGTGGGTTACTTTTATCCACATAAGTAGTATATGGTGATGGTCAGATATAGAATGTATTTTGGCAGAAGATCAATAAGGAAAGAACAGGAACGAAGCGCATTCGGTATTAAAATGTATGAACAATGAAATCAGAGAAGATGAACTGATATTTGCAGAAGGACCAGTCAAGATTGAGACAATTGATTGGTAGTTTGCAAATTAACTGTTTACTGTATGATTATCAGAATTTAGTGAGATAGTCTGTAGTTTGTGCTTTGATTATTCCCACTCGTCTGTTCTGTTCACTACAGTACTATTATCAATAATAATAATAAATTGAATAAAATTCTCAAATAATAAGATATGTATTCTAAACCAATATAAACAACAACATTATTTAACCCTATCAAGTAACGTTAATAATATGAATGAATTTCATTATTCCATTAGTTTTATTAATATAAATTTACAATTAAAGATATGTAACTATGTTGAATAATATATGAAATATAATTAGAATACAACATAGTCAATATTGTATTAATCTTTATAAATATGAAGTAAATCTTATAATTTATATTTAATTTTTTATTTTTATAATTTATGTAATAACATATCACAGTGTTGATCTTTTTTTTTGGGGGGGGGTAAATTAAAGTAGTTTCTATGTAATAATACCGGAATTAAATTAATTTGCTCAAAGGTTGATAGACTGAAATAATGATAATAGTGTCAATTTAATTTGTCATAGAAACAAATGAATTGATTATTTTCATATAATAACTGTTTATGTTGGTTAACTACTATTGAGATGTTTCTATTCTTTTCTTGTTTTTTTTGTTTTAAAGGGATAGTGATGATGTTGATGATAAAATACATTCAATACTGAATGGTGAATCAGTAGATTTACTTAAATTTATGTTATTATTATTATTAAAACAACTTTTTAAGGTGTTGTTTTGGGTTTTGTGGACTTTATCAACATTTTGCTGAGAAAAAGATTGTCTTGAAAAATTTACACAATGATTGGTAATCGAGTTATCAGTATGCAATTGGCTGTTCCACAAGTTAACATCTGTTGATTGATTAGATTGTACATTAGACCAAATTGAATGAGGATGTACAGCTATACTATTATTAAATCTTATATTGGACTGTTTGCAAAGGGATTGAAATTCTGTAGATAAATTCAAGGAATTTTCTGAAGTAGTGATGTTTGGAAATAGTAGATTTTGTCTGAATTCTTCGATATGTTTCGTAGATGGTGTTAAATTTAATGGTAGCTTGTCATTTAAGACGGAATTTTCGCAGTCATTGTGTTGAAAATTTAAGGATTTCGGATTTTTCTGTGTTGTTCTAGATGAAACAAGTTTAGAGGTGTGATTTTGTCTAATTACTGTCTGTTTCTTTTTTAAAGATTGTATTCGTTTCTCCACCATTTTTCGCCTTCTCGCTTCAAGGCGACTTGCTTCCCGTTTAAGCAATTCATTTGGATCGATTGGTTCACCTGAACATGTGAGGAGTTGAGCATTATGAGCTGGCCTTCCAGGTCCTGTGTTAAATTTAGAAGAAAATACTTAGTAAGCATATCATAAATAAAATTTATTTGTAGCATATTACAAAACTTAATTATTTTCGATTAATTTTGTTTAGTGATTAATCGTCAGTTTGCTAGACTGGGTTATACTCTATGTGTGGTTTTATTTAGGATGAAATACTTACAATTATCTATTTGTAGGGTAATAATGGTTACAGTCCTTATGTTAGTCATGGATAATAATTTTAGTTGTTTCTTGTATTCTGAAGTTTGTCGAATATGCATCTATGGGAAAGTTAAAATTGGTATATTTACAACTTCGATAAGGTCTCACTAACCACCGTTTTATACACTAAAAGATGACATGACATTGATTTAGTTAGACCTTTATTTGATTGATTGCACCTAGTGTTCTTGCTTTGTTCTTTTGTAATATTTAAATTTGGGTTAATTTGGTCCAGTTATTTATTCTTTGAAGTGGCCCACACTGAGTCACGAAACGTCAGAAAATTAAAAAAAGATTTTTCTACTAATTAGGGTATTACAAATGTATTTTTTTTATTTATAACAATCTATCCAATGCTCAATTTATTTGAAGTTATCAGAACAAACCTCAGTAATGACACCCGAAAGCTTTCCCGCTCTCATACTGTAAATGATAAACAATACATCCGTAGAGTATATAAATTCATATAATAGATTCTTAGTTTCAGGGAAATGAAAGATCTACCTAGAACGAAACCTTTCTGGAATCCTAGTGATTTAAAATGATTGTCTTGTGACCGGAGGGAGCTGGCTTACTTAACCTTGATTAACATAGGTTTCGTGCTAGTTAGGGTTCGTCAGTAAGGTATGCCTGGAAACTTGAGAAGACTGATGTTTCATGGTGGATTCGAACCCTCATCACCCAGTTCCACATTTCGAGACGTTCTTTGAGCCATTCAAGCCGTAACTGACCTACTGCAGAACTGAGATATTTACAAATCGTTAATCACTGACTGGTGATCAGTGTTGGTTAGGTTAGTAGCCATATGACTACTTAATCGATAGAAGCTCATCAGATCTAAAGGATATAACAAATACAGCATTGGTCATTACTCGGTTGTCAATCTATCATAGATCATGAATTACTTATCGTTTCATTAAACCATTGTCAGTTAGAATTAATGATAAAGAACTAACCATTCTACCAATATCAATTTGTCGAAAGTAATAACACTCAGATATTTGAACTGTTCGTTATTCCTGTATAATAAAATTTTTTTCAAATATTATAGGTAGAATAAAGAATTAAAGATTATTCAAACATATATAGTCTTTAACCTATAACATCTTATTAATTGTCTAAATATTTAATTAATATTTAGATCAATCTAGTAATCTACCTTTCCGTGTATGTTCTCGTTTACGCCATTTAGCCCTTCTATTTTGAAACCAAACCTTTGAAAACAAAAAAAAGGAAAGATATGAAAAATTATTTGTGACATATATTGTATGCGTTTGGAAAAAGAAGATATAATTAGTTGTTAGAAGTTTATATATAAATATCCTATATGTCATTACTGAATTCGTAATAACGAGTCTAAAGTAAAACTAAGTACTTACATTTTGAATGTAAACTTTACATGGATTGTTTATCATACATGAAATCCTTCACAATACGTGAAAAAAGTGAAAATAATACTAAAAATTATGTTGAACCAAATTACCCCTTATTGGTGATACGCAAACGATTCACATTTGTTAATAAATCAGTTCTTATCATCAATCAAGTGGATCTCCAGTGTTGTTTGAAGTATAAGGGTAATGAACTCTTCCTTGTTGTCCACATCATAGAGGGATATTTCTTTTTGAGGGGTCTAGAATGGGAGTTGAGTTAAAGTTGGTCATAGAGACCTGGAAGCGTGACAGCATGACTCAAGGGTAGCTGCATGAGGTTGGCTAGACATGACCTTTTCGAGAGAAGTCTTGATTGCCTTGGTTCTGTACTTTAAAGGCCGTAGTGACGGAGACTGAAATCTGTCGGGTTAAGTAAGATGTGACATTTTAGGCTCGACCTTTCCCAACCTCTTTCTTTCTGTTGTGAGAAAGCAGAATCCTTGTATACGATGGTTATCTGATAGAACACTTTACTCCCGTTACACTCTTGTACAGACAGCAGTACAATTTCTGCTTCGTACTCTGAGTTGCTGTCTTTAGTCTTGTCATTTTTCAACGGACTTGCATAACAAAGTAAAACCTAAAGCAACGGGTTTTCCAGACAACGTAGCTCGACCAAGTCAATACCAACAGCAGAGCCAGCTACTACATCAGAGGTATATATATATAGTTCCTGATAAATAATAGTCTCAAAGTGTTGCAAAGGCCCTTTGATTTTAATGTTTATCGCTGTATAAAATCATGGCAGCATAAATTATAATATTAAATATATCTATCATTGAATAGCATGTTAGTTGAAGTTATTTTTTAAAGAATGTGTTATATTGAGCTTGACATGTATATTACATAACATAACTTGATAAGATAATGACAAAAAACAACCAATTTATAATGTATAGCGAAATAAATATCGTGTTAATTTTGGAGGCATATCAGGTGACTTCCATAAATGTTTGTTATTTTCAGTTACTTTAAACTACAAAACAGTCCAGAGAAATAAATTTCAACATAATGGTGTTCACTATTCAAAAAAATGAAATGTCTGTTTGTTAAATCGCAAACTTTATGATGAATGGAGGCATTAAAAAACTATTCAAAATAAAGTTAGCTGGTTAATTCATAACTGAGTATAATTCCTCTTTTGAAATCACCGATAACTCTCTTTGATTATAATGGATAACCTTTGTATGTGTATATATGTATGCTACCACACAAAGGTCAGGACGAATTGGTTGAGATTCGCCGGATAACTGTGATCAGTGGTTGGACTAATAGTATAACATTCCTTAGAATCGATATCAATAGCCCAGATGTATTTCTTCCTTATCTTCTGCTAGATCTTGAGTTCTAGTGTTTCTACATAGACAATTTCTTTTTATTTCGTTCACGTGAACCAAATTGTCACATTGTCAATGCTTCTTCAATTATTATAACTGTCTTACTGATTGTGATGATTCGATATGTCTGTGATGACGATATGTGAGTTTAGACTAAAGTACATTTGTCCCACGCATAATCATATAACCTTTGAATAAATATGTCAATAAAACGCAAAAACAAAGAAATCCACTGAATCGGCTTACTTGAATACGGGATTCTGGTAAACCTAAACGTTGTGCCAACTCTTCTCTTACAATCATGCTTGGATAATGACTAACACGGAAGACTAATTCTAATTCAGTCAACTGTTGTCCTGAAAAATTAGTTCGTGTTCGTCGTCGGCGTTTATTATTGTCATTTTCATTACTATCATTCTCATCTTCTTCCTCTTCATCATCGTCATCGGTATCCTCCATTTCATCATCATTATCATACTGATTATCACTATCATCTGTATCATTTACATAAATGCCAGCATTTGATTTAGTTCCAGATATGGAAACATTAGTCTTTTCATTACATAATTGATCAGAAACGATATTATTTCCTTCAACATATCCATTACTTTCAATATTGTTATTACTATTGTTTACTTGATAATTATAATGTTCTGAATGTTGTAATTCATTATTTAATAAAGATGTTTGACAGGATTGTTTTTCTGCTTCCTCTTCTCCTCCTTCTTCTTCTTCCTCCTCCTCCTTCTGTTTCACTCTCTTATCTGAAGTCATTTTATTGAATTTGTATAAAACGTCTTTTGTTTTATTTTTATGCTTTATTGATCTAGAATTTAATTTTGTGCATAAATTTGTTACGAAATTTGTTGATAAGTCTTTAGTGTTATTACAGATATTTGTTAGACTCTTCTGTGAGTTTAGTTTTAGATGATCTGATAAACAGATGTTTCCTTGTTTATCTATATTAGGGAAATAAAAGAAGGGAATTCATTGTAAAGACTAACTTAATTAGAAATTAATGTATAGAGACAATAATTCGTTTACTAATCTTATAAATGGCAACATTTCAAATCCAGAAGTTTATAACACAATAACATGAGTGAACACCAACTCTGAGATGCAGGTACATCCAGCTGACGAGTACCAAATAGGACAAAACGCGTGTCCTGGACTCCACCACCAGCCACTAACCATCTTTGCTTATAATGCTTGTGAATTAAGTCTATATCGATGCAATACGCACGATATACATATATGCCAATAAGAGACTGATCAATTGCAGTCCTAAACATCAATGAGAAGATTCGAACAAACAATGCTGAGTGAATTTACGATAACATGAGTTTGTTGTGAAAACTGAACAATTTTTTCTAAAGAATATATAACATCAACTAATCGGAAATGTCATATGTCTGTTTGATCACACAAAACTTATAAAGGTGATCTGTCAGTAGAAATAAGATAAATGATTGAATTTAAATAATGGGTATTTTATAAGATAGATGACTGATATAATAAGCTAAAACTCGGTTAGGTTTTTATGTCACTACAATTGTTTTATTTTTATCCGAAGTAATGTGGAATAGCTGGAAGATAATCATAATCAAATATAAATCCTTTTTTTCTCCGAGATAATTTATGGAAAGGTTTGTGATATTTGAGGATGGCTTTTATTAAAAGCAGAAAAAATTGAAGAATAATCGAAAACTAATAAGTACTAGGTAGCTGTACCGTTCTAATTTGAAAATCGTCAGAATTCGACCCACACTGGATTGTGTTCAGAACTTCGTGATCATCATTAGTTCAGTTTGACTTTCAGACTGAACTACCTTGGGAGCAGAGAATAAAAAAACTATCTTATTGTCATTATTAGTTAGCAAGTGAAGAGAGGTGATCATAACAGGAAGCTCTTTATCCAATTCATCCGATTTGGCTAACTCGAAAAGGTACATAGGTGAATACACGAATAACCGGACCGAAACTCACAAAGAATGGGAAAATTACAGTCATACCAAGCTAGAGCATTGAAGTAGAACAAATGGAAGACGAGGAACACGTTAAAATCACAATGATTTTGGAGTAGAAGCGAAGATAACAGTAATTTATAGAAGACCATCAATGAAAACCTGGTCTACCATCAATCGATTCATGATCTCAATCAAAAACTTAAGAACCTCCACAAACCCATACTGATAAACATAACTCTGTTGGCCGTTACTCAATGTTCATAAAAATATAGAGTTCATACTTCTTTGAATACGAGAACACAGTTAATGCAATCAATGATTGGAATTTGTCATATCTGAGTTATTTACATTGGTATTTACTTCTTTGTTTAAGCTCATTAAATAAGTCAATTAGTAGCTAACTAGTGATTTCTCAGTACTAATCAGTTACCTTAATTTAAGTCATAAATAAAGTACGTTGGCATCTATATAGAAGCATAAAAATCACAAATACATCTTCTTAAAACGTATTAGGAAGCATAGATTACATTCGTGAACGATTGGCACTCATCTAGCTTAGTAATCATACTGAATTTATTAATTGATAGATTATATATTCCGTAAGTCATTCCCGCAAAAATGGATGAAATAGTTCAAGTGGCAATTTCAGCAATACCATCTTTGTGTTTCACTCGAGAGGAATGAAATATATACTGATATTTCGTACACATTCCAATGTGACTAGCATAAATAAGAAATTGTTCAACGTTTTTCACCTAGTCATCAGGATTTCTTTAAATTTGGAGTGAATGTCTCAGATATAGCGTCTTCAAAAAAGATTATTTCAAATTTGTTCACTCAATCTTACTCTGTATACGTACAATTCTACTTACCTTCAATTAATCTCATTGTTATATGTGAGCATTATTTTCTACTCTTCTTTTATGATATGTAATTATAAAAATCACACCTATTTGCGAATAAGATAACCTAGCAACACAATCAATTGTCTTCATTTAGTCATACATTTCAATCTACTGCTTACACTTATAATATGAGTAGATTCCGTTGACAGATTTAAGTTAGTAATTTTATTCAAAAACAAATAACGCCTGGGGGATATATATACATATATTGTATGTATGTGAAATAAATATTTATGTATTTATATTTTCGTCTGTCAGTTATTTGAAAATTACGCAATCACTAGCTTGGTAGCAAAATCTGACAGGCGAATATCCTGTGAAGTCAAATAAATTAATATTTACACAGGAAATTATTTTATTTCTTAATTTTTAAAATTCTTCTTTCCTTCATCATGTTATACATGAATATAGTATGATAAGAAATGTTCCTCTGTATGTTATACTCTTAATATAAACACACACATACATACTAATAAGCAAACAATTATATCACAACAAATTCATAATATTTCCATCTGTCATGATAGATCCATTTGTTTATCAAACTCCTTTCACACATTGTTGTTGTGCATCGATCTTAAATCTTGATGAATGATATATGAAGAGTACAGAAAATTGAAGAAATATGGGTATGACAATTTAAATTATATGTTTGCTGATAAGTTCTTAAAAATGAATTCTATTTTTATCATTCAAGTAAATCAACAAACTACTGAAATACTTAATATAGTGTTAAATAAATATGAAACAATATTTATGTTAGTATGTTCAATAGGATAATTACTTACATGGCATCCAATGAAATTTGTTTATTTTATTAAATAATATAAAAAAACTTATCAACAAAGCCAAAACTTTCTTTTAAACAGGAAACCAAGACCCCTGGGGTATGTACAACCAAGTGCAAACTATTATTTGATTATATAATACAAAATCAGTTTGAAATACTACTGAAAAACCTAAATAATTATATTTTAAGTTCATTATAATTTTATATTCATAGTTTTCAACGATAATAAAAAAAGATGATTATTACAGCATTTAATCTCTTCAGCGAACTTGTATCACAGGAAATTTGAATGCAATACAAACAGAGTTCCTGGTAACCACTATGGTGACGACAAACATATTAGGTTTCTTTTCTACCATAAGCTTGAGTGAATACAATAGTCACTATTTATATTTGAATTGAATTCTCATGATTGAACTGACTGGGAAATATAGGTTGCGAACGAACTATGTGGCAAATCAGACTCTAATAGCAAAGTATACTGACTACGCAATTTTTGACTATTACAATTCTATTACTCGAAAGATAAAAATTTAATTTCGGAAAGGTGGTGAATAGGTTCAAGTTTCAGTGAGATCAGCACTTTATAGGTCGAAGGTAGTTGATCAATTAAATTAGTTTACCATGTTTAAATTTCCTTATATGATCTAGAATAAAAAACTTCATTGATATCGATCGGAATTAAGTTTGAGACTTCGCAGTGAGGTGAACAAATAACTTAAGCAGGGTCACTCAAATCTCAATAACTTTAAAAAATCTAGTAAGGAATCTTGGGTTCAAACCTCTGTAAGTTTACGGTGGTAATCTAGTTATCCTTTTTATTTTACTGTCACTTGAGTAGTTAACAGAATTACTATTATTCAAAAGATTGCTTAGTTACGATGTCTTATAAATCGGTCCTTTGTTAATTAATACAGTAACAATTATGATTTAGCTAAATTCACTAAATTTTTTTGATGATTAATGAATATATAATTTAAAGACTTATTTATTCCTAACTCTTAACTAATTTGATTAAATTTTTAAGGAAAGTATGCATTTAAAGCCTAGCAACAGTTCATTACAATTTTAAAAAATTGATCTAGCGTAAATATTCAAAATTGACATTTTTTTCTGTTCAAAAATACTTTTTATTTTCCAGTTGAATTGTTAGATCGGATAATTTTTTTTCAAATTATTATCCAGAAGAAAGAATAACTTTAAAATAAAGGAAATCAGTCAAGAGAAACACTAATTTTTTATTCATTCTCTCCCTGTTCTAGCCTCCCCCGTTCCAAAGTAATTAGAGAAAAAACGGAAAAGTATATACAGTTTAATTCATTTTTAATTATTTCCATTTTTCAAAACAGAGAGGGGAGGGTTTACAAAGAAGAAAACAGAAGAAATAACAGAATAGAAAACATTCTGATGACGTTGTTAATAGTCAAACCTTTTCATTTCCTTTTTAAATTTTGACGCGTCATGGTTACAAACCGTTTAACCTACTATTTTCTTGTTATCAATTGAAGGTATTTTCTTCGCGTCTTAGTAAAAGGTACTAAACTCTAGTTTGTTCTGAGTTCAGATTACCACACATCACTTGATGTACTCACATTAATTGTATGTAGGATAGTAACCAGATGTTATGCTTGATATGTGAATGACTATTTTAAGTTGTACAGGGTGACCGATCGATTAAAGGATTACACATATTCTATTAATATAGGGTGAGGGAGGACCCTCAAGTAGAATATCTTGGCTCAAATGTTCATTTTATTAGCATTCATCTTCAAAGTGTTTGCATATAAATGAAATGTAAATAGTTTTTCTCAGGGGATCTAGGTAATACAAACAATATTTTGCTACAGAATCATTACGATTAATACTGATGTCCTGGAGCAATGAACTGTGTCATGTCGCCGTTACCGTCACTGGAAATTTAAAAACTCAGAAATGTAGTTATAGTTATTATCCTTTACTGAAGTGATGGAAGTTTGAATTTTAATGAAAGTTTGAAATTTCTTAATGACACAAATACACCATATTCATGATTTGGAAAGGCTACTTGCTAAATAGTCATTGATTAAGATGGTCAGAACATGTAATACGCCTTCCTCTATGTGCAATGATGGACGGTGTAGGAGATGTTGAGAGAAAACTAGTAATGGTCAAATCGAAACGTGGTATAAATCCACGAAAACAATGACTATTGAACTGAGATATGAAGGTAGGTTCGAGCTATCTAGTTGGAGTCTCTGTGATAGTAGTAACTAATACATTAAGATTTTAAATAACATGGCTGAGAATCAATCTTTACGACTCAAGTACATTGACACTTTTTCTCCCCTTCGATCCAAAGTCTCTAAATTATAGTACAAAATTTTTTCATCCCATTATTCTAGGCATTCTTCTCTAGTCGTGTGTTCTATGATTAATCTTTACTGTTACGGCGAATACTGTTACTATCTCTAGCACTTTGGGATCCCAAACGTTGCTGCTACCTTGACGTGACGGTCGGGCTTGCCTATCGTGATGAACCAATCGAGCTATACTGGCTGAAACAATCGTTCCTCAAGGTCCTACCATGCCATGCAGGTCGGTTGAAGAGCGGTAAGACTAAAAGCAGCAAACCCAAGGTCCAAAGGCGAAGTCGTACTGTTGGCTGTACAGAGGTGTAATGGCAGTAGGGTGTTTCCTTCAGATAACCAGCATAACAGCGACGCTGCACTCCCATAATGGAAGGGTGGGGTTAGAAAAGGTCGACCCTAAAAATGCACACCTCGCCTTATCCCACGGATATCCGTCTCCGGCGGTAAGGTCGTTTGAAGAACGGAGCTAACACAAAAACTAGCCACAAAAAGGTCGTGTGTGACCGACCTCAAGCAGTTGTCCCTTGGGCACTGCGGTCACGCTCTCAGGTCATTAAGACCACTTCTAATCCAATTTTCTTTTCAGGTACCCTTCGACGGTGTGGGCAACCGGGAATTGATAACTGCCCTCATACCTCTAACAGCACTCACTCACTTTGGGATTTGTTATGATAATTTCATCTAGTTATATTAATGGGGTGTAGCAACTTGAACTGATGTATACATGTTACAGGAACGACTGAATCAATAAATGTCAAGTATTTTAGCTGAATATATATACTGTTATTGGTTTTGAGAAAATCAGTAAATCATTTTATATCTTACTAAATTTAGACGATATATACATATATCTAAAGTATATCTGATTTAAAATTTTGTAAATATCAAACTGTAAAAGTTCATTCAGTTATTGTAATTTTCCCATTTTATGTGTGTGTGTGTTCAAGAAAATGATTAGTATCTTCACATTTTCCAATTGTCGAGTTATTTCATGAAGTTTAAACTAATTCGAGTCTAGAAGTTATGACAATGCACTTTACAAAATCATAAACTCTTAGAGTTTAGCCCTAATACTTTGAATACAATATTGAGCCCGAAATTATCAGGCCTTATTAATGAACCAATAGACTGGTATTCGGTATTTACTGTCCCAATGTTTATTCATTTGATATGATTTATTAATCGAAGTTGGTGAGTTTCATCTATCATTTTCTATATTATTAAGTAGTGTTTCAAGTGAAATTATTCGACATTTATAGTTTCTGCATTATAACCTTACAAACAACGTAAAATTTAATCGTAAGTCAACAGGGGGAATTTTACCCTAGTGAGTTTTATCTCCTTCCATGATTGGATTTCTATTATAGGTACGAAAACTCTAAATAAAGATGACATTTAAACTAATTGCGAAATTGTCCTCATAGTATTACACAGTTATGTAAACATAAAATCAGTTTTCATAGAGTTTTAATTCATGAACTAGTTTTATTCAGATCACTATTTGAAAACCTGGAAGCACTGAATGGCTGTTTCATTCTAATATGGGAATCCTTTGCAGCACAAATCCACCGAAAGGTATGGTTTAGATTCAGAGATGCGGAGTCATAAACGCATACTTTTGAGTAGTCATATACTGGGTCAAAACGACTATTCAATGTATCCAGATTTTTTATTGATGATCTAAGATGAATTTGTTAATAAAAAACCTATGAACATTATAATTTCTACAACACTCTATACTGATAAAATCGATTGTAAAAAATTATCTTATCTATTTTAGATTATTAAATTTAATATTGTTCCAATCAGCTTGTTTACACATTAAAATGTAACAAAAATCACATAACTTTTCAACTTAATCATTTTGTATTATTATTGACCTTATCCACTTTTTAAGGTTAATTGTAGTGCAATTAGAAGATCAGAAAATATACATGTGAGGAATTGATTTCATGTCGAGTTATTTATACATAGGATCATATTTGTTCATTATAGAGTCAACAATTCAGTATAAAGATAAATAAGAATTTATTTTTCACACTATTAAAGGCTTGTACAAACATAAAATTTAAAAAAAATTTGTTTACAGTATGAAATGAATCTATTTATTAGACTGATTGAAACTGGCTTATAGTTACGGCTTGACTTATTTTGTTTTAAATAGTACTCACTGATTATTTTATGAAATACAATCAAGTTAGTTTTGGTTACTGTGCTCTTTTCATATTATTTGTAATGAATATATCAGAATGAATATATACAGAAGTACATTTTGTATAGTCATAATTACATAGTAATATTAACCTGAACATTAGAATTTCACCTATTGACCGTTATTGAATACTGTTTCAAAATATATGAATATTGTTGTCCCTTTGATTATAATAAGTAGCAATCATAATAAACCATACATCATATATATCTTTCACTATAAAATGTAATAATTATATTTTTGTAATATTTAATTCATTACTTTGTAATACTTACCTGTTTGAACTTGTTCCAAACTTATATGATTCAATATATTTTGACAAGTTTCTAATTTATGATTAACTGAATTATTCTTCATTTCATTTATTACTGATAATATCCAATTATTGTTCTGTAAATAGAATGTAGGTGATAGGATTAAACATAGACTACTACTACTACTAATAATAATAATGAAGGGAATAAACCAAACAAATCATATGAAATATTATTATTATAATTTACACTTTTAAACCGAGTAGATACAGTGTTGATTTCATTTCAATCTACATATTACTTTTACATTTGGATTTCAAAATGGAGTATGATTGAAAAGATGGTTGAATTGTATATGTACTTTACTTGTTCAATAATAATACTCTATTACCGACTGATTTAGAAATGAATAGTGGAAGTACTTCACAGATACTATGATTATTGAAGTTCAATAATATCTGAAGTAAAATAATTGTCCTCGATTATATTAAATGATAATCATTATACGTATCATGAATTGACTGAAATTGGAAACATCAACTCAAATGTATAAACGTATTGTATTATAAAAGAAATCTAAAGAGAGCGGGCTCGAACCTGTTTGACATTGTGGGTATACACTGAAGGGGAATGCCGAATGAGGTTGGATGCATGTCCAGCGCTTCTCTGTTTTCAGTGATATTGATAGGGATCAGTGATAAATCATCTTCACAAATCGCTCAAATATCATAAATATGCTAAGCAGAGTTGAACAGTGACTAGCAGTGTTCAGGATGCAAGTTTTGTCCGTTGAATATACCTTAACCCATCTGTTGATGTTCATGCTGAGACTCGAACTTAGTATTTTTCGCCTCGAATTATATAGTTTATTCTGTTATTACAGGGACAATAAAAATATAAGTAGAATAGTTTGTTCATAGGAACTAACAGCCATATTCCTGAGGATGGGTGTAGTGGTCAAACTTCTGAAAATAAAATTTGTGAATTTACATTTTATACTTTTTCCAAGATAGTATACTATTTCCGTTGATCTTATGACTTTTAAATCGTACTGTCTCCAAAAGACTAGAATGCCGGATGAAAGCCTGATTCGTCATCAGATTCAAGGCAGAGGTTCTGGAAACCTCTATATCGTCATCAAAACTTATTATGAATCAATTTGACTAAGCAGAATGATCCCCAAATAATAAAAAAGAAGCAATATGACGTGTTGATCAGGGTTGGACATGTAAATAATTAGATTTTAATTCTACAGTTTGCATGTATTAAATCCATTACAAAGACTGAAGATATCTGGATCACTCTTTGATCAGTTTGTTAGTGTTAACCAATGAGAAGATAAAATAACTGTCCAGTGGTCCATCTATGTTCGGCTTAAGTTAGTCAACAGTGAAAAACAATCTTCATAACTAATTCGGAATATTTATTTATTTGTGTTATTTGAAAATATTATAATCTACTTCAAGCTTTAGCCCTGAAATCACTATGTAAGTACGACATTTCTATTTCTTGAATATACAAAATGACTTTTTCGAATACTTTAAGATAAATGCAATTCACTTTCGGATGCAACAAAGTTCATAGTCTTGTTATTTGAAGAAATCTGTCAAAAATAATTGATTATATTTAATAGTGATTAACGACCTAAAAGAAGAATTTACTTAAAAACGCAGTGGGGCTCAAGATCTATCGTGATTATTCTTCAAGTCTTAGTTGAATATTTACCTCTTAAATGAAAGTATATACAATATAATGATTTACGTATGAGATGGAGAACAATGAATTAAGCAGTTCACAGGAAATAGTGTCCAATACATCTCTTCATATTAAGTTCCAGGTTATTTGTCCCGACTTATTTTTATATACTGTAAATAATATTAGATGACAACCTCTTGTGTGAGTTTCCAGGTCAATACTTGTATATAATAAGCAGTCATGTATGTTAGGATGGTAATTTTTACCAAATGAAGCTGAGGCAGAAAATTCAAATGTACCAACCCGTCAAAATAATATTTAAAATAACATTCGACCATCCCATATTCTAGAATGAATCTATTAGCAGAGTAAATGACAGCAAACTTAAGGGTTGATAATTTAAAATGCTTTTAATTTTATAGCCTACAGGTATATTTTATCGTAAATATTGCAAACATATGTATGTATTCATACAGTTTGAAAAATATGCTTTGAGGGGAAATATGACAATTCTCAAATCTTTCTGAGAATAGCTAATGCTAAACTTTTAATTTTATTGATCATTCAGTGGAAATAAGTCTTCAGTAAATGACACGAGTTTTTCTGTTTACTTAAAACCATTAACCAGTGTTTTACTTCATTCATACTTTTGAAATCACAACGTTAGCACGATTGTAGATCAAACAACTTAAAAGATATACCTCTAAAAATTAATATATTCACTCCTTCTGTTGTTTCTGCTCGTTTTCTACTATGTATTTTACTCTTGTATCATTTCTGAAATCATTAATTTTAATATAATCTATAATCTGTAGTTGAGTTACATTAGCTACCCTTAATGATACAATTAAAACTGTCATACATTTTTGCCCAATTCAACTTTGTTCCAATCTTTTCCTATATTCTTCGATGTGTAATAAAATTGTATCAATTTTCTTGTTAAAATCCAATTCCTTAAGTCATAGTTAAAACATGAATCTAGGAACTATATTTTCGAGATATCATTAATGATCAATATATAATTAACTAGAATGTTTTCTTATTGTTCGATCGAGTTATTTTTAAAGTCTCAGTTACGGAACAATAATGAAACCAACAGTAGTATACCTGCTAATTTTAAAGGTATATATATTATCCTTAATCTCCAATACATGATCTTAATTATGATATAAATCAGAACCAATATATCGTATAAATTTTCAAGGTAAAAATGAAGTAAAATATTAACTAACAGTTTTAGATTACTAGAAGAATTTTCATCTTCTACAGAAGACTTATTTTCATGAAATCAAAAATTTAACAATAATAATTTTATTATCAGAAGAGTTTTTTTGGAGAATTTATTAATTTAATAGTTGAATTCATGAGTCAATTGAAGCTAGACCACCATGGAAAACCTGGAAGCATTGAACTTCCATTTCGTCCTAGTGTCGGACTCCTCAACAATGAGCATCCACGATCCCGCATGCATGACTCGAACCCTAGACCTTAGGTCTTGCGCGTCAACGCTTAACCTCTAGACTATTGAGCTGGGATTCCAGTGCTTTTAAGTTTTCATTGGTGGTCTGGCTCAGACTGACTCGTGAATTTAACTCTGAAAATACTACAATCTACACAAATCTTCAAAACTGATAAGAAACAAGGTCGTTTCATAACATTTTTCTGTAAGCGTTGGCAAAATGTTCTTTTTAAAATAACTTGACATAATGGTTATATATAACTCGTTATAAATAGATATCAGATAACATTAACGACTAATCATTTTTATAAACTAAGAAATTGTCATCAATAGTTACAACAAGTAGTGATTAACTTACATTTGTAAATTGATTGAAGTACTGTTCTTGAAATGTTTTCATAACATTTTTCAAATCTATTGAATCACTAGTTTTCTGTTCATAAGCTTTATCAAATATATGTCTATTAATAATAGAATTATTCTCTAATGATGAATGATTCAATAATGTAAATTTATTTAATTGTTCTGATGTAATCAATTTTTGATAATTATTATTATCTAAATATGTATTTAAACAAATCGTCATAGAATCTGAATTGAGTACATTGTTTTCACTAAATGTATTGTTCATTTTTTTTCGGTAGTTACTAGGTTACTTTTTCAAATAATTTAAGAATTATTCACATAAAAATAAATTCGAATTGCCCTTTTTATTATTTTACAATGAATTTTCGAATGTGATGATTTCACTGATTGTTCAAATTATTCATTTACACACCCACCAACCTAATTATTCTAAATAACCCCTTAACTTAAAAAGTTCCCATTCTATTTCATCCCTTCAACAGCTAACTTATTTGTTTACTATTAATAGATTGTTTTCACTTAGTGTAAATCATTAAATGTGTTAGATTTAATTTCTATTTTTCAATCAGAGAATTTAACAGGTTGAAATTATAAATGAACCAATCAGAAATATTCTAGAAGATGAAATTTATTTTCTTTCTATAACTACCTTATTGGTTGTAATATAGATGTATACAAATATTTATTAAAATAAACATAGGGAAAGATTCGTAAAAATGCCTTACTTTCTTCTCCCTTTAACCTAATCTAAATGAATTATTATCTCATTGATTAAAAGTTTAAATTTAATTTTTATATAAAATAATTCCGTCAATTTTGGTAATCTACTTCAATAGTATATTCATTTTTGTACTGGTTGTTTGTTCAAGACTGAAACTGATTAGTCTCTTATTGGCATATGTGCATCCATTGCTGATTGTCTCGATTTTGCCTGAAGTCACAAACATCATCTATGCTCATAATATCTCATTATCGTAATTTGGATTTGTAGATATCATATCGAGTGCTCTGAGTCGCGCTTACTAGTTCAACTGGTTTTATATTTCAAATACATTATGAAATACGCAAAGATGGACAGTGACTAGCAGTGGAATCCAGGATGCGCGTTTCGTCCTATTTGGGACTTGTCAGCTGGATGTACCTGAATCTCAGAGAAGATTCAAACAAACAATACTAAGTGAACTTCAACTTCATCCCATCGCACAAGCAAGTGGTTATCAGGACTCAGTAGCTGAGTGGATAACGCGATGGTGTTTGGAGCGAAAGGTACTGGGTTCGAGTCATGGAGTGAACATCAACTCTGAGATGCAGGTACATTCAGCTGACGAGTCCCAAATAGGACGAAACGTGAGTCCTGGATTCCACTGCCAGTCACTATCCATCTCTGCTTACAATGCTTGTGAAATAAGGCTTTATCGAGGCAATACGCACAGTATGCACATATGCCAATTAGAGACTGACCAGTTGCAGTCTTAAACATCAATGGGAAGATTTAAACAAACAATACTAAGTGAATTTACATTATGAAATAGTTGTCTAGCAAGTGATCAGTGATCAATTCCTATGTATTGATCTATGCTTGTTTATCAAGCAACTTGGCACGAGGAAACCTTGTTTTTATTCTCTTTTACTACATCGTGAGAATAACCAATGACTTCGTGGAATATGTTTTTCGGGAGAAGTAATTCAGATTCTAAACTAATTATCTGTATAATGTAAAGTTTATTTAAAGCCCAGAACACTGACATATGTTAGATTTTTGGGTCACTGCGAATTCTGTTATTATAATCCAGCAAAATAATCCAATTAATAATAATATGTTCGGAAAATTATAATTACAGAATTGATGCCAGTTTACAGACCTGATCAGCTTGATACAGATAGTAATATTAAATGTAGAGGGAATATGGGATATTAGATTGTTTGAAGTGTTCTAATTCAAAAACTGTTTAGTTAGTATATTTTTCACATGTATCACTGCAATGAAAGGCATCAGCGGAGAACTTTTAATTATTTCTAAGTGGACATCCTGTTGATGTATGAACGGTGTAATTAAGGTCATTTTCCACGCCTTAATGAATTGATTATAACCATCTATAACCAGAGAAAATAAAACGAAAACAGAGAGCACAGAACGAAAAAGGCAATAATTACTACGATAGGTCACTCAGGTCTACCATAATACAGATGTTAGGTTATTTTATGACCTATAGTTCTTGCTAGATATTATTCAAATTAGTTGAGGTTACCAGGTACAGTGTAAATGTAAAGTAACAGCAGGTAGGGAAGTTTATTCATCGGGTTTGGTGATAAAGACGATTAAACATTCAAAATTTATATAATCTCACTTTTGGAATGAGCTGTACTTACAGGTGTAAGGACCTTGAAAGCATTTTCTGAGGAGAAGTGAGCATCGACACAGAAAATAAAGAAAGGAAGTGATTTCATTTTACGGACAGATTGTTGTAAATTATTCCATAGTTGGAAAATTTGCTGGTAAAGTAATTTATTTAAAGAGAAAACTTAGAATGAGATTGTTTCATTAGTGACAAAGAGTTACGGATGCTGCAACTAAGAGTTTCTACATAATGAATTGCTTCACTGAATGTAAAAGATAGTTTATTAGGTATCATGGAGAAAAAGATTAGATTTGGCTTGAGTTTCCTCTTCCACAAAAGTTCGATTCCAAGTGTATTATATCTGAACTTATAATTTAAGATACACTCAATCCCAAGAATATCAAATGTAAATCGTCTGCGAACGGATTTCAGTCTTGATTTATCCTTAATCCAAACATCTCAAAGAATAAACGTGCAGTGTTCTAGAATTGGCCGAATACATACTTTGTCAACGGAAATATGTGACTTGTTGTCATAGAGGTTATGAATTATGCAACCCATAAGACGTTGGGACTTGGAGGTCCGTTTCGAGACCTGTTCTGAGAAGGATAGATTGTAGGAATACCTGAGTCCTAAGTCCACTACCGTATATAACTTGGATAAAACCTTGCCATTCATGGTAAGGTAAAGGCTGAACAAAATATTGCCCAAGCATATCCGTTCACATATAGCCTTGCTAAGCTTCAACTACCACTTTTGGCACCACTAGGCTACTTTGTTCAGCATCATACTGATGCAATTTTGCATTGTATTTGGCTTATTAGAAAATAAATACATTACTTTAAGACCATCTGCAAATAGAAGAGGCTTACCCTTATATAAGCGACCACAAATATCATTTATATGAACCAAAAAGATTGAAGGAAATAGGATACTGCCTTGCATTATACGATTTTGATCCTGCAAGAGTCTCATACTAGGACGAAACGGCCGATTAGAGCTTCCAGGTTTTCGGTGGTGGTCTAACTAAGCTAGCTTCATGATTTAAATGTAGAAAAAATTACTATGATACGTTCGCCGTTATCCAGGAGCTCAGTTGTTTAACATCCTACTTATTTGGATAGATATTGCTAGATTAATTGAATGAACAAGAGAAAATGTTTATTTATAATATCCATAGGAAGGAAAGTTTATACTTCCTATATTTTCACTAGTAAAGTGGGATAGAGCTACATGTTTAGGCCATTTCAAGACAGTCGCAGGGGAGGGGTGAACATCGATTTAACGAACAAATTACGGGAAACTATTCCATAATCTGGAAAATTTACTGGTAAAGTAACTCATATGGAGAGAAGATTTGGAATGATATTGTTTCACAAATAGAATGGAGTTATGAATGATTTCTGTGTTTTTTTATATTAGATTGTATTAGTGGATGTAAAAGATAATCCAGTTAGTACTTCGAGGAAAGATATTAGATTGGGTTTCAGTCCCCGCTACCATAAACGGTCGAGTCAAAGTTTAATGAACCCGGATTTATTGTTACGGTAAGATAGAGAAGTGCCAATTGCTTCTGGAGATATTCCAACCTAATTTATTCTTTATGCGAACATCAATCAGAATAAAAGTGCAGTATTCTAAAAATGATAGGACATGGAAGTACTCGAGTCATTATAATATCGGGTCGTTGAAAACTAGAAAGTTGTTTTGAAACCCGTTCTGTGAATGACGAATTGTGGGAATACACGAGTCCCAAGTTCACTCCTGTATGAAACCTAAATACCACCTTACCATCTGTGGTGAAGTCGAAATCGAGGAAGCGATAATGAAAGTTAATCCATCCATATTTAACTGTGCTATGTTCGAAATTCCAATCTGAACACCACTAGGGGACCTTATTGAACCGATACAGTTTTCGATATAGTTTGACTCACGAGGTAAAAGTGATCACACTAATTTAAGATTATTTGTATACAGGAAAGACTTACCCAAGCAAAAGTGATTGAAAAAATCATTCACATAAGTTAAAGTAAGTTATGATGTCATTTCAAAATAAAAATGACCGTGAAGTGTAAATATAGTAATTATTTCTACGTTCTTGAATCTAGTTTTTAATAATATTTTTTATAGTTTTACTGAACAGTTTTAATCAGAACAAGAAAAAAATGTAAGTAGGTGGTTAATAACATTGAAAATTTAGTTACGTAATTTTTCTCCACTTTCAAACTATATATTTAATAAATTATTCATTCATAACAATATATATAAGAATAACACAAATAATATTATCAGAAGGGGGTTTTGTGGAGATTTTAGTAATTTAATAGTTGAATTCATTGGTGAATTGATGCTAGACCATTATGGAAAACCTGGAAGCACTGAATGTCCGTTTAATCCTAGTATGGGGCTCCTCAGCAATGCTCATCCACGATCATATGTTCACTAGTGACTGGCTTCAAGAGGTATTTCCTGGAGTTCTAGTGAGAAGCAGTGACCAGTGGAGTTCAACCGGGTCTTCTGTATGATAGTAACTCACTGAAGACAGCGGTGAATGGTGGGTAAACTTTGTGGATTGGTTGAAGTTAGACGTTAACACTGTTGGATACCGGCTCGGTGGTCTAGAGGTTAAGCGTTCGCACGTGAGACCGATAGGTTCTGGGTTCTAATCTCGTGGGGCAGGATCGTGCGTGAGCACTGTCGAGGAGTCCCACACTAGGACGAAACGGATATCCAGTGCTTCTAAGTTCTCCATAATAATCTAGTATCATTTGACTCATGAATTCAACAAATTATATTAACAAATTACTGTTTATAAGCAAAGATGGATAGTGGCTAGCAGTGGAATCCAGGACACGCGTTTCGTCCTATTTGGGACTCGTGAGGTGGATGTATCGCATCTCAGATTTGATATTCACTTTGGTACTCGAACTCGGTATAAGACTGACCGGTTGCAGTCCTAAACATCAATGGGACGATTCAAACAAACAAGTGAATTTGAATTACTCATTAGTTTGTACTGGAGAAAAATATCTATTTTCCATTTTCATACAATAATTACCAATTATTAATACAGTTATATAAAATCTGAAAATCAAAATCTCTCAAAGTATAATTCCAAAAAAACAGAACAACCACATGAAATAAACCCAATACGATGGAAACAATTGAAATGGATAAGAAGATCTAATTAAATTGTTTCAAATAATCTCTACTTTTCAATATATCTCATTGAATCATTTTCAAAGAAAAAAAATAGAAAACCCCCTCAAAAAAAACACAACAAGGCATTTTACTTTTCTTGTCCATCCAACTAAATAATTTTTAATTAACTAGTTCAGTTTTTTTTGGGGGGGGGGAGGGAAAATAATTGAACAAAATTCAATGTGAAATCAGTCAAAATGTCAATTGTAATGAATTCATTTTATAGTTTCTTTTTTTTTCTATAACCAAAAAATAAAATAAAAATAATAATTTACCTTGTTTCATTATTTTTATATTTGTCTTCTTAAATGACAATCACTACTCACCAATCTATCTATCCATCTATATTATTTAACTAAGATGATTTTTTTTGGCGTTTATTTAATGATAAAATAATTTTTTTATTTTTTATTTTTTTTTATTTATTTTTTTTAAAGGAAAATATATTGTGTCATATTGACAAGCAATTAATTTTTACGCTTCAATGATTTATAAATGGAGGAAAATAATTTGTCTTGTTATTTATGTTGTATATTTTTCTATTTAATTTTTCTTTTTTAGTTAAACTGTACACATTCTGTACCTTGTACTATCTTAACAAAGAAAGATTGGATTGAAGAAAGATTGAATATAAATTGTGTAAGCAACTATTTTAATAAATTGAGTAAAACTATATGATGAATAACAAAAAAACAGATTGGGTTAGGAATTTTGTATATGGATAGGTATTTGTTTATTTATTTGTGTGTGTGTGAGTGTGTTAGAAGACCTTTCATTAGAATGACATTAAAGTGAATTCATTCAATTAAAACTATACTGTTAGTTTGAACATCTTTGTATGTCTAGGAACATACATAAAATCTAAATTATTCTCAAGACTACTTAAACGAATTCTAAAATTATTCTTACTTGCAAGCTAGAATTCTATTTGAAGTTACAATTCAAATGAAATGGTATACATTTTAAGATTATATTTCACTTAGTGCATTTTGCAAAATTCCTGTAAACGAAAAGGTATGAATAAGATAAACATATGTAGCAAAAATAGTGACTAACAGGTTGGGTGGTGTTCAACTCACTATGTGATCTGGATTCAATGTTACTTAGATGTCAACAATATACATATTTATTGAGCTCCGGGATCAGATGGAGCAGTTGTTAACTGTTGCCTAGATTTCAACAGTTTTACTGCTTACGCTTGATCAAGCTTCTCAGTTTTTGATATAAAAAAATTTCTTGTAATATAGCCGTCACTAAAGCCAATATTTTATCTCTGTTTTCATTGGGGAGTTGAATAATTGGCTTCGATTAATTTAGCACCGGTTGGTTAATTGATGTCAGAGGAAAATCTCTAAATAATCTTACACGAAAGGTTTCAATATAAAATAAATTTGATGCTTCACTTAAAAGCATTAAGATAAACTGTAATGACATCGGTTTATTCACCATAGAATGGTAATTTATACAAAGCAGTTGAAATCAGATTTTTCGAGATAGAAACAATTTGAAAGTTTGTTTTCATTTTATTCGTTAATTAAAACAAAATCTCATATGATTCTTGATGGATTCCTGTAAGTTCATTGTATGGATTTTTAGTTACTTCATCAATATGCTTTCATGAATTTTACAGTATACATGCTGTGCACCAGACTGACTAGTATCAAAAGATACTACTGTGATTCACAAGAGAATGCATATCATCAATAAAATCTAAGCTTATACTTCGAAGCAAAACCATCCGTCTATTTTGAAGAATTGGGTTAGTCAGTCGAACAAAATTATATACTATGCACTCTTGGACATACTCCCAAAGTGGAAGGTCAATTCATATTTCACCGAACCTTGCATTTACATTACCTACTCATAAGTTGTGTTACTCCGTGGCAACAGAACTGTGAATTTGATGGTGTATTTAGTTGCTTCAGTTAGATGAACTTCATAATCTTCAAAGTGTTAGATCCATTGGATATGAACGAAGAGATTTAAACTGTGGATAAACTGTCATTTAGTTATTTTTCTTGATGTAATTTGTTTTAACACTTCGTTAAATATTCGATGCTTGTGTGACTGGCTGTATCGAAAAATGCACTTTCACTACCACTCGAATATTCGGAATTTCCTTCTTATAGTTATCAATTAATAATGAGCATAATGTACGGAATTATCTACTCTGTGAATATCAAGAAAATTCACGTTTATATTATTGGGACTGTATTTACAATCGCCGTAATTGTGACCTCGAATCATATGATTATTATTTACTTGGAAATTAACTTATAAAGTGAAGGGGGTCAGAGGTAATGCAATCTAGTCAAGTATACATTGAACAGCTGACATTCTCAAGACAGTTATTACGTGATTACAAATTAAGCGATGACAGAATGTAGTTGTTTGTGATCTTGCTTGTCTTGTTTTGTCAACGAACTGAAAACGAGTGTTGGTGCACTTCACTTATTTATCAACATTTCATATTTTACAATCGATTTATTGATATTTATGGTTTTCTGTGATACAATTAACAGTGAGAAGTTTTTGCATTGATTCTACAGTGATTATGAATAACTCATCAGTATCTAGTCATTTCAAACTGTTAACTGTATTTCCTGTAAATATACGCCAGAGTTTCTTTGTGAATGTAAGAAAATATAGTATTATTAACCTTTTGATGGTGATTATTTATTTCCAAATTCAGTGGTATGTATAATGATAATGCTTAGTTACGTCTGTTACCCTCGTGGAGGAGCATAGGCCGTCCACCAGCATTCTTTACTAAACTCTGTCCTGGATAATTCTTTCCACATGTTTCCAGTTGCTGTTTGTTCTTTAGATGACTGCTTCCGAATTCCCAACGCATTGTGTTTCACGGTCTTCCTCTTTTCCTTTTCTCTTCGGGATTCCAAATTAGCAATTGTTTCTTCCTCCAAAATCTTGCTGAGTAGAACGTGGAACATGTTTGCAGTCACTTCTATGTCTGACTTCGGTGCTTCAGCTGGTATATTGTCAGGTCCTGTTGCCTTCCCACTCCTGATGTGTCCGATGGCCATCCTGATTTCTCCAATCGTTGGTGGAGTGACATCAATAGGAAGGTCTGTGTACTGCTTCGATGTCTGGTTGGTTCAATGGGGCTGGTCTACTCAATAATTCATCAAATACTCTGCCCACCAGTTCCTCTCTTCATGAGTCTCAGTGATCAGCTTACCTTCTATGTCCTTGACTGATCTCTCTGATTTACTATATTTCCCTTCCAGTTTCTTCGTCGTTTCATATAACTGTCCTTCTCTTTCAGTTTCCTCCACTGTCGTTGCCAGGTATTCCACATGTTTATGCTTGTCGGTCCTGACGCTCCATTTCAATCTCTTGTTTACTTATGTGTATTCAGCTCGTGCCTTAACTTTCTCTGTTCTTGTTCGTCTGTTGTTAATTGCTGTCCTCTTGTTCTTCCTATCTTGAATCCTGTTCACGGTTTCCACAGAGATCCATTCCTTATGATAATGCTTGTTGAGACCCAACAATATTGTCGATCTAGTTTTCTGTGGTGTGATGTGGTGAGATCCATGTAGCTTTGGGTATGCCTATATGAGGGAATATTGTGGTCAAGTCCTTTCCTGAGTATTTCGCTGCGATGGACTGCAGTCTCGCATAAGACTGACCTTTATTGCCGTCATTACTATAATTAGTGGGTGCATAACACCGAATAACATTCATTGTGATTCCCTCCATCTTTGTTTTGAAGGATGCTTTGATAATTCTGGATCCATGAGATTCCAAACCAATAAGTGTTTTATGTGCCTCTTTGGACAGCATCGAAGCAACTCCTTGAGTGTGTGGAGCATTTTCCTCTTCGTTACCAAAGTACAGCAGCATCTCTCCCGTATATTGATTCATCTAGACATTTCCTCATCAAGAATGCAAGATTTTTTTAGTGAACTTTTAATACATTTCATGTATATATGGATATTGTGTGGATATTTAGTAAGCCCATTGAACTATTTTATTATTTGTCTGCTCGCTGTAATTTAGACATTTAATCCACTATATAAAATTATGCGTGAATCTGATTAGGCGCATGTCTGCACTCAATCTTTATCTATTCTTCCATTGGTTGTAAACACAGACAGTCAATAACTTACCCATGATCAACTAACACTCATCGATATATATGGATTTTTATACACTCACATACACACTCTCTCAATGGTTTCCCTCTAAGCTTACTTTCTGCACGCTTGCGAATTAACAATAAACTATCTCTACAACTGGTGTTCGGGATTTTGAATAATCTTGAGTAAATTCATGATACTACTAGAAGATTTAGCCTGTGTAAATACTGAGTTGACGGGATACTATTTATTGGAGTCAAATATAGAGGAAATTAATCTCTACAGATATATTATAAGTGAATTTTGTTAATATGTGAATTAGAGATTTATTAAACATTTTGTTATCAATCATCTACTGAAACTAGTCAATTGTTTCTCCAAAATAACTTGTTTACTTTCTTCAATGATGTAACTTTAGTAATGCTTCGGTGTAAAATGTAGACAGTGAATAGTTTGACAGAAAACAAATTAAATTGCTTAGGATACAGTGTTTATTCTCTACTGGTTTAAAAAAATATTCTACGAATATAACATGTAAGAAATTAAGCAAACATCAAATGAATAAATAAGACATTTAAAGATTGAAAAGTGTATATTATTTCATCCGGAATGAATAACCCAGTCAAATTTTGAACTATCCATTGAATAGTTTCTTAACCAAATAGCCAGATATACAATAGGATTCTTTGGTCTAATGATAAGTAATTCGGTTAATGCTAAACACAATGGTTGAGCTGAAAACGATGAGAAAATATGGAGAATGAGTAATTTAATTAACTTTAGTTAATCAAATGAATCAATTTGAACCTCAACTCAAATAATTAAACTTCTTTCATTCTCAAGTGTATGCCGTAAAGTTACTTGGGTAGGTGAAATAGATAGCTACTGAAAATATACGAATGACACCTCTAATTTAGATGCCTGAAGATTCTTGAATACGCTTCTTCCAACTACCACTTCTTAGAATAATATAAGATAATTGTGGAAAATGTTGAATTATCTGTTATATACTGATTGAATACTTACTGATTTGACTGATTTTAGCATGTTTTCGTAAGTTTCGACAGTCTCAACGTCACACATATAAGTCCCCTAGTTTTCTATGCATTTAATAATCTTCAAAGTCAAACCACTTTCATATTTTCTAAATTATTGTGATTCCAAATCGTTTTAACGAATCGATTTATTTTAAATAATGATCTGTGAGGACATTCAAATACCAGGTTACAAAATAGTGAAACATTAGCATATAACATAGATCAAATGGATAATCACTGCAGATGTGTAAATGACATTTTTTACTGGGAACACTGGGTTATTCCTGGGGAAGTCTTCAGAAGTTGGAAGATGTTGAATATACTTCTTCTAATCAGTGTTCCCTAGAACCGTCAGAGAGTATTCTGGAAAAAAGAGGGTTGTGTTATTATTCTGACTGGATACTTACTGATTTTGTTACCAATTTTTCCGGAAGCTTCCAGAGCCGTGATGTTACACTAACAAATATCATAGATTTCTGCATACTAACTCAACGTCGACGTAAAGCTTCATTCACACTTTCTGCTAAGATTTCGAGAGTTGAAGAGTTTCGTGGACTAGGATGTAGTTTAGAAGTCGGAGTTTAATTGTTCAAATAAAGTACACATCAATACTGTTTTGTGGTATAAGAGAATCAGTAAGGAAAACCTAGTACTGACTAAGTTTAATGAAGTCTTCTATATCTCACACTGTTCATTTGACAACGTACAACATTCGCCTCATTTTCTATCAAGTTGATATTTAACAGACAGCTTGGGATAAAGAGATCAACGGTGCATGTTTTCATTAAACGAATAACAAATGCTTTCATTCCTTGAACTAAGCAACATCTCTAATCAGTGATACACGTTTTCCCAGATGTAGATATGGTCATCGCGTAATTTCCTAGAAAAGTGAGACATTGTAAATCCATTTACTGAGAGGCCAACCAATTAAGTATAATTTTTGCTGAGCAAATGGAATACTGATAAGTTTCATAAAGGGACAGACTTAAGTTCTCTTTAATACGTTCTATGAAATTCATTTATCACTACAGTTGGTTATGTGCATTGTGATCAGGGAGTGACACAATTCATCGAGCTGATGTCGTTTTAAGAACCGATGAAGGAAAGTGAAAATACTGAGTTGTAGGTAGCTGCTTAACTCCGCCTGTAGCTCTTCTAGAGTTACTGCCGGTCCCAAGCCCGGGTAAAGGAGGAGGGTTGGGCATGGGGTTAGCGACCCCATCCCGTAGAAAAGCTAACTCGCTAAAAAAACGCTAACCAGAAAAAATAATTCAAACCATTTAAACTCTGCCCTCCGAGTTCAAGGAATAATTATGACGTCTCATGATGAAGGCCGAAATTCTTCGGAAGTCACGAGACCGATGCACCTTCTAACAACCAGAGCAACACTTTTTATAGGTACATGGAACGTCCGGACAATGTGGGAGACAGGAAAGACCAACCAAATAGCAATGGAAATGAGGAGATACAACTTGGCAGTACTCGGAATCAGCGAAACCCATTGGACACAATCTGGACAACAAAGGCTAGGTACAGGAGAGATGCTTCTGTACTCCGGTCACGAAGGGGAAAATGCTTCACACACTCAGGGAGTTGTTCTAATGCTGTCCAAAGAAGCACGAAATGCACTTGTGGGATGGGAATCTCATGGACCCAGGATAATCAAAGCATCATTCAGAACAAAGAAGCAAGGGATCACAATGAACGTTATCCAATGTTATGCACCCACCAATGATAGCAATGACGATGATAAAGATCAGTTCTATGAAAAGCTGCAATCAATTATAGAGAAGTGCTCACGAAAGGACCTCACCATCCTGATGGGAGATCTAAATGCTAAAGTTGGAGTGGACAACACAGGATATGAAGATGTAGTTGGACGACATGGATTAGGAGAGAGAAATGAAAATGGGGAGAGACTTGCAAACCTATGTGCATTCAACAAATTGGTTATAGGCGGCACAATATTTCCACACAAGCGCATACACGAAGCTACATGGATCTCACCGGACCACACCACAGAGAACCAGATAGATCACATCTGTATCAACAAAAAATTCCGAAGATCAATGGAAGATGTGAGAACCCGGAGAGGAGCTGACATAGCTTCAGATCACCACCTGGTTGTGGCCAAGATGAGACTGAAGTTAAAGAAACACTGGACAACTGGAAAAACAGCACTACAAAGGTTCAATACAGCCTTCCTTCGAGATATTGACAAGCTCCATGAATTCAAGATAACTCTCAACAACAGGTTCCAAGCTCTACAGGATCTACTGAAAGAACAAGAAACTACTTTGGAGGACAAATGGAAAGGGATAAAAGAAGCACTAACTTCAACGTGCCAGGAGGTTCTTGGTCCTAAGAAGCATCATCATAAGGAATGGATCTCTATGGGAACCCTGGACAACATTCAAGAAAGGAAGAACAAGAAACTAGCAATTAACAACAGCCGAACACGAGCGGAGAAAGTCAAAGCACAAGTAGACTACGCAGAAGCAAACAGGGAAGTGAAGAAAAGCATTAAAGCCGACAAGCAGAAATACATGGGAGAACTAGCAACGACGGCGGAAAAAGCTGCAAGAGAAGGGAATATGAGACAACTATATGATACAACGAAGAAATTGGCAGGAAGATATAGCAAACCAGAGAGACCAGTCAAGGACAAAGAAGGAAAGACAATCACTGAGATTCAAGGACAGAGAGAAAGATGGGCAGAATACTTCGAGGAACTGCTGAATAGACCAACCCCACTGAACCCACCGAACATCGAAGCAGCACACACTGACCTTCCTATAGATGTTACTCCACCAACGATCGAAGAAGTCAAGATGGCCATCAGACAAATCAAAAATGGGAAGGCGGCAGGACCTGACAATATACCAGCAGAAGCACTGAAGTCAGACATTGAAATAACTGCAAACATGCTTCACCTTCTATTCAAGAAGATTTGGGAAGAGGAACAAGTGCCAATGGACTGGAAAGAAGGATATCTCATCAAGATACCAAAGAAAGGAGATCTGAACAAATGTGAGAATTACAGAGGCATCAGTTTGTTATCAGTACCAGGAAAAGTTTTCAACAGAGTGCTGCTGAATCGGATGAAAGACGCAGTAGACGCCGAACTTATGGATCAACAGGCTGGATTCCGTAAGGATAGGTCGTGCACAGACCAGATTGCGACACTACGGATCATCGTTGAACAATCAGTTGAGTGGAACTCATCACTATACGTCAACTTCATTGACTATGAGAAGGCGTTTGACAGCGTGGACAGGAGAACATTATGGAAACTTCTTCGACACTATGGAGTTCCTGAAAAGATTGTCAACATTATCCAAAACTCATACGATGGACTACAGTGCAAAGTCATGCATGGAGGACAGCTGACAGATGCATTTCCAGTAAGGACCGGAGTCAGACAAGGCTGTCTACTCTCCCCATTCCTCTTCCTTCTAGTGATTGACTGGATTATGAAGAATTCGACATCTGACGGGAAATACGGAATACAATGGACTTCTCAGAATCAATTAGATGATTTGGACTTCGCAGATGACCTAGCCCTCCTCTCTCATACACACGAACAAATGCAAATGAAGACAGCAAATGTAGCAGAAGCCTCTGCATCGATAGGCCTCCACATTCACAAAGGAAAAAGCAAGATTCTCAAATGCAACACGGAGAACACCAACCCAATCACACTTGATGGCGAAACTCTGGAAGAGGTGGAAACATTCAAGTACCTGGGGAGCATCGTTGATAAACAAGGAGGATCGGATGCAGATGTAAAGGCGAGGATTGGCAAAGCCAGGACAGCATTTTTACAATTGAAGAACATATGGAACTCAAAACAACTCTCAACCAATTTCAAGGTCAGAATCTTTAATACGAACGTCAAGACAGTCCTAATGTATGGAGCTGAAACGTGGAGAACTACTACGACCATCATCAGGAAGGTACAAGTATTTACAAATAGTTGTCTACGCAAAATACTCAACATCGATTGGCCGGATACTATCAGCAACAGCGTTTTATGGGAGAGGACAAACCAGCTTCCAGCTGAAGAGGAAATTAGGAAAAGACGTTGGAAGTGGATCGGACATACATTAAGGAAATCACCAATGTGCATCACGAGGTAAGCCCTAACTTGGAATCCGGAAGGTAAGCGGAAAAGAGGAGGGTCAAAGAACACACTACTCCGGGAAATAGAAGCAGATATGAAAAGGATGAATGTTAACTGGAAAGAACTGGAAAGGAAGGCTCAGGACAGAGTTGGATGGCGAATGCTGGTGAGCAGCCTATGCTCCTCGACGAGGGGTAACAGGCGTAAGTAAGTAAGTAAGTAAGTAAGTAAGTAAGTAAGTAAGTAAGTAAGTAAGTAAGTAGCTGCTTATTTGCATCCACTAACTGACATTCATATGAGAATACGTCTCGGAAAATTGACCACTATTTCATATCTTCAGTTGTCTCTCACTTTATTCTCCCAACATCATCGGTTTTCAAGTGAACTGATTGCTTGTCAGTAGATCTGACAGAAATATCTCACAGTAGTAAAACTGGAAATGAACTTTAGTAATTGAAAAAATCAACTATGTGAGGTTAATGTACACAAAAATTCCAAATTCGTCTACTTTGAACCAACTTACATTAGAAAGGGCACTGTAACTGGTATAACGTTGAAGTTAACACCCTAAATCTTTCAGTTTTCGCAGATTTCCTTCCCAAAACTCTGTAAAGTTTTCATCGATTCTCCGCATAAAATTTGAAGCTGAAGATTAGAATAAATTTCATTCAACCTACTTTGGATTGATAGCCTACAAAATGAAGACTACTACTACTGATAATAATAATAACACTAATATTATTACTACTACTAATCCCTTCTGAATATTGAATTTTTTCAATAGTAAGTCATTTAAATTGTAGTGAAAAGAAATACTAATCATGTGATAGTACAATGAAATCAATTCCGAATATTCATTTTGTGTTTTTTGTTTGTATCTTCCCAGAGATGTTTAGAACTGTAATTGATAGGTCTCTTATTGTCAGATATGCATCGTGTGAGGATTGTTTCGATATTACCTTAAGTTACAAGCATTATATGCAAAGATGGATGGTGGCTACCAGGACTCAGTGACCAAGTGGATAATGTGATTTCGTTTGAAGCGAACAGTGCTGGGTTCGAGTCCCGGAGTTAACATTAACTCTGGAATGCGGGTACATCCAACTGACGAGTCTTAAATATGACGAAACGCGCGTCCTGTATTCCACTGCTAGCCACCCTTCATCTTTGCTTATAATTCAAAATATCGTTTTATTTAGACTAACTGACAAATTCTGCAATCATGGATACGACTAATTACATTTTCCAATAAATGAGAGCAATTTAACCATACATTGAAATATCTACAGACTTTAACGGGCACGATGAGTATCATTTGGAAATGAAATGGAAAACACAGTGGACTAATAAATAGAGTAACTATATTTTCCATACTTAGTCACATATGAGTGAAGCGTTTTGTCTAATTGAGATCATGAAGGATATGACTCTGTATGTATCTTATATTCAGTTTGTTACTGTTTCGTCTGTAAGCATTCTGAAATACAAGACCGTTCTAGGAGATTCTGTTGGATTGCAATAGAACATATCACGTGATTATCACTGATCAACCAGAACGAAGATTATGAGAAACTTAACAGTCCTCAACTCTTTTTTGGTTATATAAACAACACTTACTGTTAATTAAGATAGCAATTACCTAAACATTGGATAAAATTTAGAAGATGCAAACTAAGACTAAAGTTTTTCAAACAGATTGCTATGATAAACTTTCACAAATCATGGATAAGAGAGGCACTAAAGCAATAGTAATGAGTGTATATGCAAATCGAAACCTTCAAAAGAAATATGAAACCCTTCAAATGTGACAATTAAATTTATAAGTGAGTGTAGGCAGTTACTAAATTGCCATTCAGAACTGCTTAATAAATTTGTGCATCAAACAATATCTCTGTTTTCGACGAATGGGATGTGCAAACACGAAGACAGTATATTGTATAATTTAGGCTAACGAATATTTACATAATTAGTAAACCAGACACGCAATCGAACTGAAAGACTTACCTAAATCTTTGAATATAGCTGCCTGAGGTGAACAGAATGGCAAATCTGGTACTGGATCAAAACGGCCCTGTTTCACCATTTCACGGTACTGTTCGACGGCTTCAAATGAAACCAAACATATTGATAAGAAATTAAGATAGGAATTTATAAAACTGCAAACATGTATACTGAAAAAATTATCACAGTGACTGTTAAGTAATAATAAAAGAAATTAGTGAAAAATGGTGAAACGTGTCCCGAAAAGTTAATTTGGATGGTTTCAGGAGTTCATTGATCATGTAATTTCAACCACTTGTTTGAAATGTGTCAAGCCAAACAGTATTTAATAAAGAACTTTAAAAATAATCGGCTTTATCATCAAAATCACGTTATTCTGAATTGTGTGCTAGTTAACTGATTATTATGGTTTGCTTATAGAGGCATTTGCAACTTGATATTTTATGGTTTAGAGAAAAGTGAGTGATAAAACATCGTATATCAGACGAGAAAAAAAAAGTACTTTGCTTGAAACTTTAATGTAATTTAATAACATAACGGTAATTTCATGGAAACTGGAAATTCACTTACTGTCTTCCTGATTCTCAATCTCTTGAGTAACGTTATCGTTATCATCATTTGGTACACTCTCAGTAACATCCAAACTCACATTGTTCACATCAGCTTTATCAGGAATAACTTGGATGGGTTTGTTGGAGACAGAAACAGTAGAGACTTTGTTTGCTGGATTGAGCTTAATCAATCTAGAGCGTTCAGGTGCTTTGGGTTTCGACTTGAACAGAGTCGCTTCGTCAACCTTGTTGTCCACTGCTTGTAAATCCGGTTCGCTGGGAGCCTCTTTCAAGATTTCCTTGGGATTCTCAAGATTGAATGTAATATCTTGTTTCTTCTTCTGTTCATTCTTTACATCTTTTATTTTCGTTTCGACTAGACGCCGTGCAGCTTCATTTAAGACCTCAGTTGTGTTTTGATTGTTCACAAAACTTGGGTTGTTCTGTTGGTTCTCGACATTAGGATTCTCGTTCGTTGGTGAAGTTTTATTGGAGAGTGGCTGAGATTGACGGCGTTTTTGACCGCTTTTACTTGAGCGTCTACTCCCACTTCTACTGGATTTTCTGTCTTGTTTCTCAGATTTCTTCGTATTCATTTCTAGTTCTTCTCCGTCATCTTTCGGAGATGCAGGAGGAGACTCCTCCTCAGTAGTCCCACTTGCGTCAGACAAATTGATGGAGAATTTTGCAGAGTCATCCGAGTTTTCCGATGGTATATCATCGTCTTTGAGTAAGTCTTCCTTGAGAACGTCAGCGAAATTGCGACTTCCTCCATCAGTCGTATCTTGTAAGACGAATTCTGGTTTCCGACCTGTGACGAGATATGTCTTCATGTTTCCTTTACCCTATTAACGTAAAAAAATGTTCTTAGAGTGATTCAGGGTCTTCAAATTGTGTATAAATTCATGAAACATAGGGTTACGATACACGGTACATCTATGTCGACAGTTAAAGCGAATTATTTCTGACTCGAAACTTCCGAACTTCTCTTCCGAATACTTATTTTGACCGATTATCCCATAAAATTTCATCTATGAAATTGTCCTCCTGACTGTGTGTATATGGTAAAAACCTTTTGACATATTTACACTCTATATTAATAACCAGACATTATTTAACATTATCAAGTTTATATTACAACTGATGAATTGTTTCAATCCTTTGAGAATTGAAATAAGGAAATTAGGTAAGTAGTACTTACGGTGTGTTATGAAATTTCACATTTGGAAGTAATTTTAAATATCCATTCAAAACTGTTATTCACAATTGTAATTGTTTGTATTTTCATTTTCTGTCGACTTGCAAACTCCTTGTATGAATGTACCGATAGTAAATGTCTTATTTCCTGAAAAACCTAGTGACTATCATGACTCAGTTGTTTTACGGTTCACAATCCTGTGTTCAAAGTGTTAGGAGTTGGGTTTGAGTTTCAGCATGACATCAAGAAGGATTCAGGTACATTCAAACGACTAGTCGCAACCAGGAGGAAGCAATTATTTTTTATTACTCCGTTCCCCATGATCCAAAATATGAATCACTCTTAGTCATACGAGGTCCGAAATAATATCAGAGAATAGAAGATCTCTGACAGAAATATTCTCACAAATGAACATTCATGAATACATAATTCGAAATATAAACACGTTATAATACTTTCCAGGTAGGTGTAAATGTGAGTCATGCTACGAAAGACAGCTCGGAAATGAGCTGATATATTGTCAGATTACAGTGAATAGATGTTATAAGTGAACTTGCTTGGAAAAATGTATTCGTTGTCTTTCCTAACTAGACTCTTAAACATACTTGCCAAATAAATACTGAGTTCATCGTTTTAATAATTTGTTGATTTGTAGATTAGAACACTGAATACTTTACTAATTTATGCCAGAATCCGTAAACAGATATCTGTTGTTTCATCACACTTGAATTCATAGTTTATTGGTAGAACTAGAGGGGTTATATGGCGTTCGTGTCATTTATGCAGTAGTAGATGAATCTTGATAAGTCACCGTTACTCAATAGGATTGCTCGGAGAGCTTCAACTTCTTATCCGATGGCATAAACTTCTCCTATATTGATGGAACTTCTGAAGGAAGAGTAAATGAGACATCCATTCCAGTTACGCTAAGTAAACTTTTGTAAATTAACCAATTGTCCACACTAAGGGATCTTTTAATTAACGAATCCTTCAGTAGAGTTGTCTCGAACATACTGGTAAATATCACCTAAATGATGGACTTCATGAATCGGTTAGTCTCAAGCTATACAATAGTTTGTCGTATCAAAATCGGTATCAACCACCATGTTGCCACATAGATCTACAAAAAATCTGATTTCAGCCAGCCATAATCGAATGTGAATTCATGATCAATTTCTAACCCAACACTTGTATGATAACGCTCTTTTCCTATATATATATACATAATTACTTCAATCAGAATATGGATTAGTGATAAGTAAACTTGTAGAGTAAAATACCTTTATTGGAATTTCTCCTCGACATTCCACTTCATATGGATAAGGTGATAAAGACTGAGCACAAGATTCGCTAATATGCACTTTGTCTGGCTAGTAATATGAGAAATGTACATGAAAGTGAAGAATAAATGTTGAATAAAAAGTAATAATGTAGCATATGATCACGATTTTATTTTCAGAATAAAAATCTATGGGAAAATGACTTGAATAGACTTTACCGATTTACATTACCATTGATTGAACCAATGAGGAGATTTCGCATTTGTCGTTTGATCACTATAAATCTATTTGAGAAATGAAGGAATTTGTTTACCTTGATTTGAAACTAAATTCAAAGTTTAGGGTTACAACATTTCGAATACAATGTTTTCTAGACAAATTTGTCAGCATTTATGATTAGTTTTTTCTAATAATGATTGAAATACTGTTTCACTCTGAGGATTACAACTGTAGAAAGTCTAATCAATGAAACTGTTGTAACATAAAGTTACGAAGATTATCAACCTTGAATCAGTGACTCAGTAATCGGAATTGCATGTAAAATATATTGAGTTAAGTTGGTAAAATAAAGATCATTGGAAACTTTTCAATCCATGTTCTAACAATTCCTATCTTACAGATCTCATATATGTGTATTGTTTCAAGTAAAAATGAAAATATTCACAACACAGTCATACTACCTTCACAAATGGAAGTTCAGTTTTATATACGTCATCTACAGTGAACATTTATTAACAAGCCAATAAAGGCTTTCTCTCCCAATATGAGTTTTCACAACAAGCTATTTATCTGTTAGATCGACTTCACTCCGACCACAGAATTTCCAGACGAAAAGGTAAAACAATCTGAAAATCTTGTCCACGTTTTAATAGTAACAATAGTAATTATACTGTGGATTTCTCATTTTTATTCAGAAGTGAACTTATCCAGTAGGTCAGTGTGAACATTTCAAGCGACAACTTGACGCATTTATTTCCGTTTTTCGTGTTTGTTTAGAACACTATTTTGTCTATCAACAGTGATAAATTATTTATCATCAATGGATCAATGTCAGACCACCATTGAGAAACTGATCCATTCATGATATCAATCCAAACTCAACAATCTCCACAACCCTATACTAAAAAATTATTTACCGGATACGTGCTAACCCTAATTAGGAGTGGTTAAGTCTCAACCAGCGTACACATACTCACCATTTGTGGCTGTGTGTATGCCCCGTCTTTGTTTCAAATTGTCCATAGCATTCCAACGAGTAATAACAAGTCAGATTCTGGTGGTCAGACAATGTTCCCAAATTTGGTTAGTCATGGATCATCTGGGGAGTGAACGGGCTGTTGAAGCGTATAAGGGACTATATACGTCCAATGTTTACGTCAACATTGGAAGTCGACTGTTGTCATAGAAACAATTATCTTCGGGACGTTCATAGTCTTCATTAAACTGCGTGAAACTTGTTGTTTTCTTCAGTGCAATATCAGTACAAACAGCACCTTACGCCTGAGGAACTACCTGGGCATTTTCATATCTTTCACCAACAACATAAATATCTCAGTTTGCCGATGTATTCCAAAGATTATGTAACTCGATAACAAATAACATAATCTGATCATTATATCAAAACTTTAGAAATACAAAAAATGTTTGCAGTCATTATTTTATCGACTACATTGTTTCAACGTGCGTGGATAAGTTAACTTACTACACCATGACTCATCATTCTACTTGAAGTATTCACTGTATCACCAAATAAACAATACCGTGGTGTTTTATAACCGACTACACCAGCAACAATTGGACCAGTATGACATCCAATGTAAAGATGTAAGTTTTCATTTGTATAAACCGTTTTATTTTTATTATTAGCTGTAATATTTTCACTTGACTCCGGCCAGTAGAGACTGAGTAGAGTTACTTCTATGATTTCTAATGCTGTGTCGATTATGTGTGCAGCATGTAATGGGGTCTTGTGTGGTGCTCCAGAAACTAACATATAACTGTCATTGACTGTTTCAACCTTTCCAAATATAAATGATTAGAGTGGAAATTATTTGTTAATAGAAATCAACCTTTTAGTTGAATTTGCATCACAAAATCTAACTAAAAATGAATGTGAGTTGGAAATCGAACAAAAACTGCATGATCGTTTTTTCTTGTCTTTGGATTCAACAACATCAAATTTTGGAATAGTTTCTTGTCGATTCATTAATAAAAGTACTAATTTCGAACTAAGGGACTAATAAGATGAAATGATTGTTAGTATTTACAGCCTCTGTGATGTGGAAATACAGAAGAACCAGACAATGTGTTAGTTATTACCGATTCTTCAAGTGGTATATTCAGTAAACAAGTAGAAATATCAGTGTGGTTATTCGTCAGACGATAAATTGTAAACTCAGGATGTGAAAAAGAGATATTATTTAGTATGCCAGAATAACTGAAATTAGTTGGATGAAAACATTTACCGAAATGCGAGCTGCGTGAATAGATATACCTTTCTCACCAAACCTCACTTATTCTGAGAAGTAACCATCTGACAATATTGGTTTAAGTGTAGTAAACAGAGTAGAAGCAAACGAAAAACTTGTAGTATCAGTTTATATGTTAAGCCCATATACTTTATTCTAGCTACTGGCCAAGCCAATTCACCTGTACATTGAGTCATCTTTTGATCTTGTTAATCATTTGCTTTTTAACCTTGAGTACTTTTTATATGAGCATATATGTGTACACTTCGTATCTTATTCATCATATGTCTGTCACTCATTTTTGTCCGACTATAAATGTTGATTAACGCTTGCTTAAATCGAGTTGGCTTCCCAGCCATCTCCAATACGCATCATCTTTCGCCTCGCTCTCGAGTTGGCTTACCAGCCATCTCCACTGCATGTCATTTCCGCCACGTTCGCTTCCTTCGCTTATTCGCCTGTTCACTCGCTCGTTATTATTCGCTCAGGTGTTGTTAACTTTCTGACCTGAGTTATTCGACAATAAACTGTAGTTGCTGCTATCCTTTGTCTTCTGATTTTACGCACCGTTAAGTTTAGAATTATAACGGTTATCGAAGTAAACGATTAACGAATCGCGGCACTACAAACTCTTTACCGTATCTCATCAAAGATAAGATGAAGTGTTTTGAAAAAAACTGAATTAAGCTCTACTCATAAACCTTGTCAGCGAATCCTCACTAATTAAATGTTGCTGTACATGTATTTGTTGAATGGTTCATTTGAAAACTAGAGTTGTTTTCAATAAAATGATAATGATTAGACTTTATCGAAGAATCATACTGAAAATTTTTCTCATAATATTCAATCTTTATGATAAGATAAAAATTCAGGCATACATCTGTCATAAGTATACCGAGCTAACTTCAATGTTTAGTACTACACAGTGTTTCATGTTGTGAAAATAAACTATTTGGTTTGATGTTCAATTTCTAATTCACATACTGTCTTACGAACATATTTTCAATGATTGGCTTGTCTACCAATCTATTTAGTCACCAGTAAGTACAGTAGTGTTGTTATCAGATTATCACATTACTGCTTCTCAGGTTTGATCAGGAGTAAACATGACATAGGTGTTGGTCAAGTCATATCCCATGTAGGTAGGTATCAGGGTTATTTTGGAGTTACATTGACTGTGTCTCACATTTTAGAAATACAACAAAATTACAGACCTGTTGTTGTTGTGTGGCTGTTTTATCTCCACAGTACCAGTCCACTCGGAGAGACTATCGGACTGACATTATCGACTCTACAATGTTGATCTGAATAGAATGGTAGATCACATTCCCTAGTGAAAACATATCATCGACCAAAGTGATTTAGCATACTGGTTTTCCACACCTGTCGGTCTTCCAGTTGGATTTGAGAATCTGATCAGAGCTCTTAAGTGAGTTAAATGTGTTGTTAAACTGTAGTCATATATGATGACCTGACTGATATTTTTTAGCAATAAATAAATGGGTCTGGAGGTAACCTCAAGTATTCTATTTTAACCAGCTTCATTTATGAAGAAGTAGTTTACGCTTAGCCGACTGTGGTTTATTTGTTTCTGTCAGCTACACTGAATTTGTGGTTTCAGTTTGTAAACATGCTGAAGTTCTAGATCAACATGCTTCTTAAAAGTCTTCTTATTTGGTAGTCATGAGTTGAATGCACCAGAAGCACTCAGTGTATTCCAGTACACTAACTAGATCTTGTTTTGCATTCTCTACCTAGTTTAACAATTGTATAATACTAAATCCACACTGTACTTCAACCCTGTTACAAATGTCCTTTCAATAGTTTACAACTCTCTTTCAAACTCTGTTTAAGTTTCGGGACTAAAATCAGTTTAAGTATTAAAAAGTTGGATGAGAATTGGATGTTCATTGTAGTTTTAACTTTGAAGTATTCTATACCAACAGAGAAACATATACATCAAACATGTGATTTATGATGAACTAATGCTGATTATTTTTTATGAATATGGTTTGAGTAATGCAATGATTAAATTACTGAAAACATCTAGATAATTGAATAGTATGGTTAGATAAAATTATATTTACCTTGTAAACTTTATGATTTTCAGTCAAAGCATCGTAGAGAGAATACATTCTATTCAACAACTCAATCACTTGTTCAACACTTATGTGCATACATTTTGCAGCGAAGTTCACCACTTTTGTAAAACATATTGTCACTTCATCAAATGTCTAAGAGGGAATCAGAGATTGATTGGATGATAAAAATTCGTTAGGTTTTGTCAGTATATGAAATATAGACACTAGTTGATAAGCAAATGCGTTAGTTAGTGTAAGCTGTGAAACGAACATGCCACAATTGTTGACGTTAGAATTGAATGTTCAGATGAGAGATATTTGGATCTTTCAAAGAACAATTTTACTATATGATTCGATGACATTTCTAATGGGAGAGTGCTCCAGTCTAGAATTGTTCGAGTGTGGAATTTTTGTCAACATTCTAGTTGAAATCCAGAATGACACTTCTGAATTGGTGAAAATTACAGCTGTCATTGCTGTTACCATTACCAAGGTCAGTCTCGAACATTTTAGAGAAATTGAGCATTGGATAGAACGTTATAAATAATATAGTGATATAATTGCGATATCTCAATCGCTAGAAGCTGAGATTTCTGACGTTTGGAGCAAGCAAATTTCTCAGAGTAAATTTACATATAACCGAATAAATGACTGGCAGTCGTTCAAGTGAGTTTATTTTTCACAACAGATAATGTTAGTGGTGTATAAACAAAGTATCAACTTGAAGAAGTATTTCCATGAGTGCCCTAAAGTTAATATAATTTACTGACAAATGTACATAGACAATCAGTGTTAATCATTCAGATAGTTAATTGACATGTTTTACACTGAAAATGTCAAATGCATACAAGAAATTCATTCCCAATATACGCAACAGTATTTTGGGTTTGATGTTGAGATTTCTATCAAATATTTTCATGCTCATCAACCAGTGATTGGGAAAACAATAAGTCTAAGAAAATACCGGTCTAAAATCAAGAGAATAAGACCACGTGTTGGAGGTTACATATGCACTCACGAAGTAGCAAAGAGGAATTTTCCTCGTTATATCGTTGAGTATTATCTACTTTTCAAAATTAATAAAATGTGACTAATGTTGTGAAAATAAGGTGATGTTTACGCATAAATCTTGAATATCTGAAATAGACAGTTAAAGTATTTCGTTACGTGAAGTATTTGATTCCAACCAAAATGTTCATATCTGGTCATCATTAATATAGCAGTGCCTAAAGTATAGATAGCTTTGGAAAAATATAATTAAAAGTTAAAATTATATTAACGAACCTGAATGGTATCAATCGCTGGGGTACCGTTTCGGATTTTTCTGGCCACTGTACTAGGAATACACTGATACAACAGATCGTCAGTAACTTTCCTAATCTTTTCCAATTGCAACATACTCTTCTCCATCTGTTTAGCTTTTTGACGTTGCTTTGAAAACAAATATTAATGAAACGAAGTTAATGCTCACTTCAGCTCAGTCAATACATGATTAATATTTATGTCTGAAAAAATAATGTCAATATATTTAATTCTGGTGATTTGTTATTTAGGTGATTGAGAAATGGAACATTTGTGACAGGAGATATTAGCTAGTTCGTGCAGCAGTTTCGGTTACTAGATGCTTCATTGATAACCGTGACATTGCTATCCAGAAGCCGACACTACAATCTGCCTCTTGATCATCTTCGTGTTTAAATGAACGAAATTTCTCAATATGAACACTCTTCCTAGGAAACTGTTGTGTCTCAGCTTAGATTTGTTGATGGAATGAACTACTCATTACACTAATTGATATAATTACTTTTGTTTGCAAATATTTTTATTTCGACGAAGATCGTAATGTTGATAATCCCTAAATTGTTATTTCGGAAAATTTAACCTAGAAATGTACATTAATGAGGACATGTTACACTGACTAGATAGAGACGATACTTAATTGTGAATTCCTAGAGTATTACTCTAGATGATTTTATTAAGGACTAGTAGATTAATCTATAGTACTAAAGCTTCTCATCAATTCTGGTCATGATACCACAGAAGAATTTCCGTTCTAAGTAATCTTCACAATCAAAAGAGAATGCTCAAAGGGAGCGAAGATCGAAAATTTGTGCTATGAACGCGTTTAACTAGTTCTGCTTGTAAAAGCGATAAAGGAAATTTATTATTCTTCCATTGCTCTGATACGTCATTCCAATCCTTTTTACATCTTACATTTTGTTAATTGGTCAACTATTACTCCTTGCTTGAAAAGTTCCATAATACTTTTCAGCTATCATTTTAAACTGTACGTTTTTTATTGACTTTTCATAATTGTCAAATAGACTATTTATTTTTAAGTCTCTCATCAGTGGATTATTTTCATTTTCGTTTGACCTACTGATCATTACGCAGCCGTCTTGTGATATTGAAAGTATCCGAACACTTTACAAGGTAATCTCTTTCTGGTTTTTGATAGATCGATGAATTTTTTAGATCACTAAATGATATCGTCGACAGAAGAAGTCCTAATTCTCACGTTATTACATAGATTGTCAACACTATCGTACTACATTTCCTTAGCCTTAATATCTTAGATAAATATGATTGCGCAACGAAATGAATATTTGAATCTTCATACTAAATGTTCAATATAATGTGTACCAAGGAAATGAAATAAAACAGTAAATTAGAAATACATACGTATAGGATACGTGTTTCATTGACACAGAATCATACCTCGCAACTTTAAAATGTTTGAACATTAATCAAACTACTGATAAATATCAAGTAGTAAAGTGAAGTAGGAAAGGTAAGAATAGAATCTGTCAGGTGGAAAATAAATCTAACACATGAAACTGAAATGTATGGACAGTTTTCTTTAATTACAACTATACATTTTTAACTAAATGTACTACATATTTAAATTTCAAATCAAATGGGATTAGCTGTATATTTTCTTCAGAACGAAATATTTGAAAGGTACATAAAAACAATTTGTGGTCGAGATGACCTGGTTAACAACGGCTTACGTCAACCTTGCTTGTTGAACAAATCTATCATGTGTTCAGGAGAATACAAAGATTCCAATGTTCTCAGAAAGCTTTTTTCCGTGATCACAGAATTTTGCTTGTCTCGAAATGAAATAACAGTTACAATATAAATCTTTTCTGAATAATGCCGGTAAATATTTCTATTTTAAACAATGATGAGTATAATTTGATTACTTTCAAGTATAACCATAAAATATTCGTATATCAGTTATATGTCTGTTATTACGAAATATTTTATATATTTATTTGCGTTATTCCAAGTTTTAGTACTGTGCTACGATTTTTTTGACGTCAGTATTGAAAGATCTGACTTTGTTTATGGCTGACAGTTGTTTTAATTTCTAGATATGCTTCAGTTGTGAGAATACTCTCCTTACTTGACAATCCATAACGTCATATCAGCATCAGATCCCATTTGCTTATCACTGATGTTGCTCAAGTACATAAAAGCTTCCACTTCTTCCGGAGATTCTCAATCAAGTTGGGTTTGATTGGTGTTCTCATTGTTGTACTTCGGGATCTTGGTTCTTCCTTTTTGGACGCTGAGACGTACTTCTCCAGAGGCTTCTGTTACAATGGCTGCATTCTCCTGTGTTTGTTGTTGTGTATACGAGAATCAAGACTGGGTCATCTATGATGTCCAAGTCGTCTAGCTGGATCCAGGCAGCAACCGTTGGAAAAAGAAAACGTCAAACTATGAAGCCTTGTCTGACACTAGTCTTCACTTGGAATTCATCTATCAACTACCGTTCATATATATGGTGGTGATGATCTTCTCACGTATTCCATATTGCCGAAAGTGGAAAGTGGATCTGCAGTAAAGAGTTCCACTCAAATGATTGTTCAAAAGCTATCCATAGTGTCGAGATTCGGTCGGCACATGATCTATCATTACGAAATCCAGCTTGCTGATCTCGAAGTTGCCTGCCCACTGAGTGTTTTATACGATTCGACAACACTGTGTTGAAAACTTTCCCTAACATGACAGTAATGTGTTTTCCCTTCAGGTTTCTCACTATGATCTCCTTTCTTCAGTATCTTGATGAGGTATCTCTTACTTCAGCCTGTTAGCACGTGTTCTTCCCATCATGTGTTTGTGAAGAAAACGTGAATCATCTTTGCAGTTACCTCTATGTTGAATTCCAGTGTTTCAATGGTTATGCTTTCTAATTCTGATGTTTTGTCACCCTTGTTTTATCTGATGGCTATGTTGATTTCATCTATTGTTGGTGAGGTAACATTTATAGGAAGGTCTGTGTGTGCTGGTTCGATATATGGGGGATTCAATGGAGTTCGCCTATTTGGGAGCTTTTCAAAGTGTTCTATCCACCCGTTCCTCCACTCTTGAATCCCAGTTATTGATTTGCATTAGTTGTTTTTGACTGGTAGCTTCAGTCTGAAACAAATGCCTGGAAGGTTCTTCTTTGTATCATATAGTTGTCTCATATTTCCTTCTCTTGCAGCTTTCTCTATTTCAATCATCGGTTTGCTTTGTATATTCGGCCTCTACTTTTTTGTTTTCTCCGCTGCTATCTCTTGTCTTTTCTTTCCTGGATCTTGTCCAGCATATCAACAGAGATCAACTGTTTTTTCTGGTGCTTCTTGTAATTCGGCATCTCCTTGGATGTTGAAGTTATAGCTTCTTTAATCACTTTCCAGTTCTTCTCAATAGTCGTACCCACACCTTTGATTAGATCTTGTATGGCTTGAAACCTGTTGTTGAGAGCTAACTTGAATTTGCCGAACTCCTTAGCATCTCAAAGGAAGATTGTATTAGACTTTGTAACGCTGTTTCTCCAGTTGTCCAGTGCTTCTTTAGCTGTGGTTTCACCCTAGCAACCCTCAAGTGGTGATCTGAGGCTAAATCAGCTCTTCTATTTGTACTTTCTCACAGATCCTTTGAAGTTTTTATTGATGAAGTGTCAAAGATCTGGTTTTCTGTAATGTGAATCGGTAGAACTTACGTAGCTTTGTGCATGTGTTGGTGGTGAGAAATGGTGCTATATATGACCCTGTTGTTGAAAGTACTTAGATTTGCCAGTCTTTCACCACTCTCGTTCCTTTCTTCAAGTCCATATCGTCTCATGATATCTTCATACCCGCTATTTGCATATTGGCCTTGATATTCAGATCTCTCATCACGATGGTCAAGTTTTACCGTGAACAGGTCTCTACAATGAACTGCAGCCTCTCATAAGACTGATCTGTATCGAAGACACCGCCATCATTTGTGGGAGCATAGCACTGGATGAAATTGAATGCAATCCTCTCCTTCTTTGTTTTAGAGGAAGAGTTTGAACGATCAAAATTATTTCTTCTGACTAGTGTTTTTTTTAGAAAGATTATATATTATTGAATGTTGTTACTAACCCCACACCTAACCCTACCCCATTATCTGAGCTTTGAACCGTCAGCAGCACAAGGAGGGCTCTAGGTGGAGTTACTTTCAGATATAACCATAAAATATTTATGTATCTGTCATATGTTTATTACTGCATTATCTTTTTCACATTCATTTAAGTCATATTATTGCTCTAATACATTTATTAGCTTTCAAGTAATATCGTTTTACAGTTTAATGGATTAGTTAATATATGTTTATCAACAAAATAGTCAATTATTCCGATAGAAATCTACATTCCACTATTTGTTGATATAATGCGTTACTCACTTTTTCGTAAAGTTTCATAACTTCGTCAGACTGTTGATTTCCTTGAATTATTACATCACGACTACCGTCGAATGTATTCAAATCAGAAATCCGTAGTTTCTTCTCGTATAACTGTTTCGTATCTCTAATTCTGGAGTCAGAAATAAATAATATGGAAATAGAATTAAGTGTATTGAGGAGCCTTCAAATTAAGATAAACACAAATAGGTTGAGTAGACTCCAAAATTTCGTGTTCAAATGTTTCTCGAACCTTCAGATATAAAATCAAATTAAATAAAACACTACAAATTATGACAACACTGTGATATTTTTAAGTTTTGAAACTGAATAACAGACATGGTATTGACAGTTTGAGGTCTCTTTATATTATAGACCAAAGTGAAGAATTATTGGACAACTTCATGTTGGATACCACCTGGAATCCAATTGTTTGTACAGAGAAAATAATGATGGTACAGGAAATTCGAGTTAGAAGCCCAGAGATCGGAAACAAATACGCCTTCGCTTCAGGGTTCATTCTACTTAAACATGATCATATAAAACACTAACTTGATTACAATGGTTTGTTTGACAATGACAACAAAAGTGTAGTTTAAGCAACAAATATTAGTAGCAACAGTATCAGTTATAATGATGAAGCAGTGAATATTTTAGGGATCGAAATCGAGATATTTCAGCATTCAAATTGGTTTGGAACTTGTAAGGGAAATCAAGAATTTTGTAATACTGACGAATTAGGGGTTTGTGTGCAGAAATGGTAGTAACAGAAATAAACAGTGATTGACTTCGCTTGTATAGGAAGGAACCAATAAGTCTTAATGAAAATTCTTACATATTGCAAATTTTGCTTCATATGGATTCAGTTGAAATAACACACACCATTTAATAGTATCTTTGAAGTCGACTTCAATGTTGAGAGCAAGTGTGAATAATCGATGAAATATTTCTGGTTGACTGTAAATATAGTTTATTTAGATTGTGTACTCACATTGTCTTTAGAACCATTACTATCTAGAAAGGAATTAAAATACAGTTTTGTCTCAAAATATAATCATCAAATGATTACTAACTTGTGGTTCCCCAAATGGCGATGGATGATTGAATTCAGTGATATAGAGTGTGTTATTATTAACCCAGATTCGAACAATTCGTCTATGGATAACACGCTTCACTTTTTGAATTCATGAGAACTCTACTGAATTAATTTTTGTTGTATTGGTGAAGTTCCATATTAGGTAGTTGTTTATTACGCCTGATTTGAGTAAAAGATATGGGTTTCCATTTCTCAACTAATTGTGTTGCTTAAACCTTTACAGTTTGGAACTGATTTCGCCGCAAATGGAGATTACCCTGAGAACCATTGGAAACTCAACAGTTCTAGACAATCAATATTTCTTCGTTCGAGATCGAGGTTTGGGTACACTTACAAGTCCATAATAAGTCGAACAGAAAGGTTTCGGGTTTTATGTTGAAATGAGTTTCCACATTTCTAGTGACAAGCTGAAGCCTGTAGAGTTTACAAGTTAGAAATATGCATACCCACTCATGACTTTAGATCATAATTGTGTTATTTTGCTAATCGACTAAGTTGAAAGCAATCAGCAGTAAAAATCTAACTCAAAAAGTGAATGGTGCAGTTTCGTTTTGTGGTTCAGATTTGCTGGATTTCAACACACTCTGTGTTGACGATGAACACACATAAGTAGTCTAGACAGAGGACAGAACAATTGTCAATTATCGTCAGGTCTTCTATAGTCCTCCAGTTATTGATTATCAACAATACAAACTATGTTTAATTTTATTTCATGGACTGTTACACTGATGTTACTTAAATATGAAAAACAATATTCACCAACTCGTTCAAATTACTTAGTCTCGTAACCACGAACTCATCTGCAGAGATCTCGCAACGCTTTAAAACAAATCACTCAATGTCATGCATGGAGAAAAGACTACTTTAATGGAAGCGAACAGTGACTGAAAAGGCCATGATACAAAAAAATAGTGAGGTTGGTTTGAAAAAATTCAAAATAATATGGTGGGCAGTTGGAGATATCAAATTGTCGTTACTCTAGTCAAGGAATTGAAAAATTGATTTCATCTCATCTTGAAATATAAGATAATCATCATAAAAGTGAAGCAAATAAACAATGTAGTTTATCTGTTATTATTTACACAGGTGTGCCTATGAACAACAGCATTAACCATTCTTCAACATAGATCATTTCTCCTTTGAAGCGGCAATTCTCATCAACCCTCGAAGAATTTTTAGATCTACCTGAAATATACGAAATGAAAGTGATTGAATAATTTTAGTCAATGGATAAATGAATTATCCATTGTTTGATTGTTAGTTTTAATAGAAATAATAAACAGAAAGAAATAGTTAATTTTTCGCAATCAGCATGTCTGGTACAAAGTTAGGGTAGATAAAATGCTACGTAACATTCAATTACACTACTTACACTATGTCAGATCCTTTAATTTATCAAAAAAAAATTAACTAACACGTGAACGATTTCATTCAGTAAGGTAAGAAAGAAATATTAGTTTCTAAGCCATTGAAGCTCTACCACTGTTGTCCTTTCAAGATCCTACGGTAAACGTTTCCATCAACACCATGAGAAAATTCCCTGTCCACTTCGTAGATTTTTTCCCAATTCATTTCTGATATTCATAAAGCAAAACTTCACTTGTAATAACATACATTTATTTTCTTGATATATGAGCAACGTTTATCCCATAAATGTGACTAAAACCAACCAACTTTACATCGGGTACATCGAGTTAAGTCGAGGAAAACAATATAAAACAGAATATCACTTGTTTTACCTAATATGCAAATGAAACGTCATACTTGAATGTGTTTTGTATTGAACTGTTTGAATGCAGTGTGAGAGTGTAAATTCTTGATCTTGTATTTTATAATTTACAAGAGCTTTCAATAAATGAAACTCTTATGGAAGAATATCTATTGATTGTTCATTGGTATTTGTTGGATACGTTATCAATATATCTTTAAGTTGACAGAAGATTAATTGAAAATTGTAACTCACTTTTTGACGAAACCTTGTTTAAGAGGATAATTTCAAAAGTGGTGAACCTGTTTAAATGTATCTAAAATAAATTAGAAAATAATAGAGGTTCAATTGGCCATGGGAACTTCAATAACAAATCAATACATCGTCAAATTCCTACTGGTTTCCATTTTGGTGATAGATCATGGACACACGAATGTTACGTGATTGTTTATCTATCAGATTTTAAACTTAATTTTTATGGTAATAAGAAGTTTTACATGAAATAATCCATCACATTACCTACAAAAATTGAACGATTGTAATTGTGAGAAATGTTTTCAAATTACTTTAGGGATGTTGAGTGCTCTTCAGTTATCCCACTCTTAAGGTCAATAATGAGTTTTCAACTAACAGAATGTGTTATTTTTGAGCAGGAACTTTCGGAAATTATTTCTTCTGTTTGAAGGAATGACTAGCTAGAACTACCAATATCTTATGAAACAACCGAAATCTTAGTAACTGAGACGATTATTTGACCGTATGCATTGAATACAAATCAATAGACATAAACCATAAAATTTGTTGTGAACACGGTTATAATCCAAATCTTATAAATGATACGAAGATATGAAGATATATGAAGATATGTTAATAAAGGAGTGAAAAAGACCATCTTAAGTAGTTGTGAAAGTATGCAGGTAAATACTGGTATATAACTTTTAGAAATCTTACGTTTGCTTCTTTATATATTATGAACTCATTTAGTAGGTACTGGTACTCATATCTATAAAAAAATCGTTTAGTTTGAATTCTAAAATACTGTAAACTATCAAGTCGGTAATAAAGCACGTTAAATTCAATTACAACGAATATTTTTTATGAGTGATATTGAAAACACGAGGCTTCAACAAGGAATTAACGAACTGATGGAATGCTCCAGGTATGTTGATAACACTTTATTGTCTTCAACATTAATCAACATGCAATGTTAAAATTCTCCATCAAGGCTCATCATAATGCACAATTTATTACAGGGAATGAAAAGAACGACATGTTTCACCTTCTTGACAATGTTATACAACGGAGAGTAGATGGTACAGTTCAACATTCAGTTAATAGAACAAGTTCTAGAAATGGTTTACACTAGAATTTTAATATGTTTCAGTCGATTACAAGAAAGCATGTACCATTGACAAGCTGTATGATGAGTTAGCTAACGTGGAAAAATGTCCAAGAGAAAACTACTATCCACAGAAATTTATTGAGAGTTATACAAAAACTGAAGATAACAAGAAGGATATGGCTACAATCAACAAGTAACCAACATTTATTTATCTCAACTCCGAAAGTAATGACGGTGCAAGGACAATCATCATCCAGCATCAATGTTGTAAAATGTTCATCCATATAAGATATTCATTCACAATATTTTACTCAGTCTCTAAAATTTATCTTCTACATTGTTCTAATACTGTGGTGATATGTTGTCAAAACACCTTCCAACTAAACTAATTTATGACAGTGATTTCCACCAATTTTGTAATTATGATTTCTAAATATTACGGGTAGTGAACAGTTGACGAGAACCCATAAGAATAAAGTGAATCCGTAGAACAGATGAAATGTACCTAGCGGTGAAATCGAGAATACATGTTTTATAATATCTGGGACTCGTTGTGTGGAAATACCTTCAACCAAGTGTTAGTATTTACTGCGAAACTCGAACCCAGTACACTTCATTTCGATTGATCTGCGTATTATCCACCTAGTTACTGAGTACAGATACTCAATTACCTAAGCAATGCATACAGGATGCACGAATGTCTATCAAGACAGATCAAAGTTCAGTCAAAATGATCAACAACGGGATAATCAGAGAATCATTATAAACTGAATTTAAATAAATTCATGTTCTTCTGCTTAAATCTTTGTTCACGAGCTCTTCGAGATTATGACAGGAACCATATGTATGCAATTAATGTTTGTTGCTATTTGTGCACGGTGACATTACGGACTTCCTTTGAATGGAGAAAACATTTTTTACGCACCGTTAGATTACTTTGACAAGTAAATATATGCAAACAAACATAGTACAAATTCATTCAGTATTGTTTGTTTGAATCTTCCCATCGATTTGTTAGGACTGCAACTGGTCAGTCTCTAATTGGCATATGTGCATACTGTGCGTATTGCCTCAATATAGCCTTAATTCACAAGCATTGTAAGCAGAGATGGATAGTGGCTAGCAGTGGAATCCAGGACGCGCGTTTCGTCCTATTTGGGACTCGTCAGCTGGATGTACCTGCATCTCAGAGTTGATGTTCACTCTGGGACTCGAACCCAGTACCCTCGCTTCAAACGCCATCGCGTTATCCAAAGAGAAGTCC
>NW_017385987.1:675567-716486 GCF_000237925.1 Schistosoma mansoni | reverse complement strand
CTTCACCCCATTGCACAAGCAAGTGGCTATCAGGACTCAGTGGCCGAGTGGATAACGCGATGGCGTTTGAAGCGAGGGTACTGGGTTCGAGTCCCAGAGTGAACATCAACTCTGAGATGCAGGTACATCCAGCTGACGAGTCCCAAATAGGACGAAACGCGCGTCCTGGATTCCACTGCTAGCCACTATCCATCTCTGGTTATCATAGTACAAATTATTATAGAAATCTACACAATAGATTATGTCACATTACTTACCTCATCGAAAGTTGGGTTTGTTTTCGGCTTTGAAATTAAAAAACATGTTACAAATTCCTTTCCCAATATATCGTTTCTTAAACATAAAAATCCCGTACCTACACGTTTGAGTATCATATCCTTGGTTAGTAACAAATGAAAAGGTAGCATGCCTAAAAATTCCTTCTCTGGTAAAGTGATCGTTAAATCCAATAGAGATATATTCTTATTGAGTTGATTATCTTTGTCTAATAATTCAATCCATGATAAACCTTTATTGTATAACTTAAATGTGTATATGTATGTAGCTGCTTGCTTCTTTTTATCAACTAACTTTGCACTAACATCCAACTGAAAATACAATTTTGCAATATATATTAGTTGACTTCTCAAATAATGTGCAAATTCTTCACGTATGGAAGAATAGATCAAAGTGATGACATTGTGATTGATTGAAGTGACTTGTATATTAGGTGCCTTAATTTTTGGATAAGAATAATGTAAATACTCGTGCAGTTCATTAATATTATGTAAGAAATCGATGTAATTTTTACCTAATACTTGTAATGAACTCTGGAAACCGTTATCACTCAGATAATCGACAGATTTGATACCGAATTCATAATAAATATCTTCTTCAGGTAGACCAATAAACTCACATAATGTACTAATTATTCGTGTAAGTAATCGTGTAGAATAGTTCTTATTAGTTTGTATTTCAAGTTGTTGTCCGTTGACTATTTGTACAGCAGCCTCCCATGTTGATGGACCGAATGTCATATCAACATAATTCCGTAGAATTTCAAATAATAAACCATACATTTACTTCTCTATCTTAATGAGTGAGTTAGGAGAGATTTATCCTTCCATTTGTATATATACCATTTAAATACTCTTCGATATACGAATAGTGACCTTAAAACCAATCCGAATGAATAGAGAATTTTGAAAACAGATTTTGTTTACTCAAACAAAAAAATTTAAAGTCATTATCACAATTAAAATTGTTAATTGTTCTCCATTATGCTCCAACATATTTTGCCTTATTATACTTGTTAATTAGGGTCTAATTTCAAAATGAAACACTCACTTGAATGATTGAAGATTGAATAATAATTAGACTTAGAATTCAACATGAGTAAAGTACTTTTCTCAGATGTTACGGGCTAAATTCATTTTAATTAATACATTGGGACTCCATCAAAATTACCGAACCTGTACTTTTCCAAAAAAATATTCAACAGTTTTATTTAGTGGTTGAAAGTGGTCGATAGGATACCTTAAACCTAACTTTTGTACAGTTTGTCACATTTTATCTGTAATCCTGACAGAACTATGGCTAACTGGTGGATTGGAATCGTGTCACCTAGCTTCACAATTTGAGATGTCTTTAATGAAATATTCCCACCACGGCTGATTTCCTGTCAGAATGAGATACTTATGAATAATTTACTACTGATTAACGACTATGCAACTGAACATATTGAGCATATACGAGTTAACAGTGACATACAAGTTGATCAAGTAGTTTATATTTTATAGACAGTTGAAGCAATTGAGTAAATCATAGTTCAAATTAATACATTATGCACAGAATTATTCCAATTCAACTAATTCAGTAATCGATTGAGTGGGACGAATTTTGATCACAGATTTGATGAATGATTTCCATGATCCCACCAATTCTATCAAAGACACTTTCATATCAGACGACTTGTGCCGACAATAGGTGAATATCATTATCATCGATTCTGATAACTGTCCTCACATTCAGAATGAACTAGCAATCCAATTGAGATATGGTCTCAGAAGTACATAGTATTATTATGAAGTCTACGAGTTCTGGAGACTGATGTTTTTGAAAAATCAAGACATTCTAACGCTTTTGAACTTTCAATGAGTGATTACAATCAAAATATGAATCACTGAAATCAGTCTATTGCAAAGTAACGAGGTGTAAACAACACTGATCCAAGTAAACTGTTATTTGAATTTGAATGGAGCGATAACGAAGTCGAAGTGAACTGTTGTAAATTTATTATGTACCGTGGGTTCTCGTCAATTGTCTACGACCGTAATCAAATTAGCGAACTGTGTTAGACATTCATAACTGACAAATGTCATTACGTTTTACGATAAAAGTTTTTGGATAAATTGTCGTTTGATGAACGACCCGAAAGTGCGATAACACTGTTCGTGACCTTTGAATCTTTGATTTGATTGCTAATTATGAAAAACAATTTGATCACATTACTTTAAGTAAACAGGCATGCCTATATAACAAATATGCCATACAGAACTATAAGGAAACTGAGTAAAATAAGGTTATAAATGTAGCTCTGTTTTTAATTAAAAACTAAACGAAGTGTGACAAATGTCACTGATTGATGCGATAAACGTTTTTGAATAGATTGTCATTTGATGAGTGATCCATGAGCGTATAAATAGTTAGGGTAAAACTAGAAAACTGTTCGCATATTTTATCTGATAACTGTCAACTTCGTTTGAATAAATTCAAACAAGTTTGAAGAGTTATGTTAACGAAAATCACTCATTAAACCTAAGGATATTTCCGAAATTAGTACAGCAACTAACTGACTAGAAACAAAATAAAATAAGTGAGTTATGAGGCATAATGAAAACCCAAGCTACTAATGTAACAACGACTTGAGTGTTTTGATAGCAACTCATCCTACAAATCACACCAACACTACATATCTCAACCCATTAATTATTATGAACGACAGCGTAACCGATATCAATTAAATACCACTCGATAACCATTTAGGAATTTGAGATCATGCAGTAGCAAATCAAAATGCAGTTGCTAATTTTGACTAATTATGAAAAACTACGTGATTACATTACTTCAACGAAACACACACGCCTATAACCATTGTGTTGTATGAAACGATATGGATAAAAGAAAAATGAGAAATTATTCAGGGCGTTACTTTGTGATTTTTATAGGAAAATGAAACAAAGAAAATAATGCCAATTAAGTCTACAATCAGAAATTCCAATTGCTTATCCTCTTCGAAAATTTCAAGAAGTTCACACTCTGTCATTTCTACGACAAGATAAAATAAATTTGTAATATCTCCTGTCAAAAATATGAAAGGCCCTCAACCAACAATTATTCAAACCGCTTACTAAACGAAAACAGATTACAAAACTAGATAAGTGTAGAAGGAGACTAAATGTATCTGATTGAGTGAATAGCTATCCTGTCACAGATTGCATTTATTCCACAATAATTCGTCATGGTTTTACGGTGTTTTATCCCTAACATTTTGAAGTATTCCATGATCACCCATGAGAATCTAGAAGTATCTTGGATGATCAGATCACTCTAGCCACACAAATTCTGGTGGATGCAAAAAGATAAATGATGGTAAGATGATGACTCGGCTTGAAATGAGAAACCCTTTCATGTTAAGGAATCTAGATTTCAGTGAAGAAGTAAAGAAAAATTGATTAGACGATGAGAGGGGTGTAACCACTCACACAAGTGTGTCCTCAGATCACTTGGAACCACTCTCTTTATATCTTCTAGGAGCTCTTCAACTCAGAAGAAAAAATTACAGAGAAATCCAAAGGAGCTCTAATAGGACAAAACTAATCTCGGGATCTCCATAAAGAGACAGAGACAAACGTTGAAATATGCGGCCATGAATTCTCAAGAACACAGAACAAGTACAGTGAACATACATCCACAACGTTAAATACAAATTCATATCACCGTATCATGTGTTCAGATGTTGTCGAAATGGATGGTCAAATTATAAAATGTGGATGCATTATTTCTGTTGACGATGTGACATACAACATTTCTGACAAGCATTTCAATAAAAATATCAAATCACTAACTCTGTGATAAAGTGGGAGCATAGATTGAAAGTGATTCCCGTTGTGTTGTAAAGACTTGTTATTTCCTTGCTAAAACTCGAAAGGATGAAGATAATTATCAGTCATCTACAAGCTGTTGTCAGAGTTGCGAAGATGAGGGTAAGGATGAGTGAGAATGAACGCAAAAGCTAATCTTAGAAGGGAAGACAACGTAATCATCTTTCAAACAGCAGCGAAAGGGAAGTAATTTCGGAGACACCAATCGATATTGTTTCTTAGCATTCCGTAGAATCCATCAGAAAATCAAGATCAGATTTAAACAGTCTTCCTTGAGAGTTTGCCGATTCCAATTACTTACGGTTTGATGTAGTCATTTTCACAGCACTAAACAAAAGAATGTGTCAACTATATAAAATTACTAAAATCTCCACAAACCCCCTTCTGAAAAAGGATGTATGTTAATAACAAGGAGTTTTATGGAAACGGAATTTTCATGAGCCAAATGTATGGATTATGTCCAAAACAGATTTATCGTTGAGAGGCTGAGAATTTCATAATATTGTAATCAATATGAATCGACGGTCACCGTTACTTTAAATGAATGATGTAATATGGGTTAGATACTGTTATAAATTCTCTAATTATAACCCAGTTATTCTGTGATGTGGGTTACTTATATCTACATAAGTAGTATATGGTGATGGTCAGGCATAGAATGTATTTCCCTAGAAAACTGATAACGAAAGAACTGAAACGTAACGCAATTGGTATGAAAATGCATAAACAATAAAATCAGAGAAGATGGACTGATATTTGCAGAAGGAACATCCAAGATCGAGACAATTGATTGGTAGTTTACAAATTAACTGTTTACTGTATGATTGTCAGATTTTAGTGAAATAGTATGTGATTTCCGGGTCTTATGCATTCGATTGTCCACACTTGTGTTCTCATTCACTACAATTCCTATTGCCTAGTATTCTTGGACACCAATTCACTCGACAAGTCCTCAAATCAGAACACGGTTGAACGTGCAAGAAATTATATTCCGAATAACAAGGGGTAAATGAAGTAAGAAGCACAATAAGAAATATGTTAGTATATTTATAGTCTTTACATGAGAGAATTCTAGAGTCTTCTCCAAGTAACGACTAGTGCTGATTGGATAATAATTAGCCAATCAGCGTGCACCAACACAATCGTGCACGGAACATGATTTAATCCAATCTGTGTCCCGCTAACAGGTACTTATCGCCGAATTGTGGGAACTATTGTACTACCTTGTCTAGTAATGTAAGGTTGAATGCAAATCGAGTATCGGGAAAATAAAAAAATGCTATATTTTGATTTTTGGGTGGAGTATATTGAAAATGCAGTCAGGTTTATCAGAAGTTTTACGATGACTATTATTACAACGTAGTTTCACCCGATCGAGTTGTTTAACCCTTGAGTGAGAAGTAACCGAGATATAAAAGCAGTCTAATGATCGTTTAATAATCTGTGAAAAATAACTTTCAATTCAGATGGTTGTCACAGAAATATCACCAAGCTCGATTAGTGTGTCGAATTTGGAAGAATTTTACGATGTTTTCTAGTGAATACAATTTCACTCAACATTTTGATCGACATTTTATCCTATGAACTGGTTTCAATGACGCAGTCTTGAAAGAGTCTGATATGTGGTGGTAAAAATAAAATATGATAAGTCGTTGAGTGCGGGCAGACAGCCACAACCGACGGCCTTTGAATATGTGGTTTCGCTTCCTGTCATTGATTCCCACTCTGGACTGGCTGAGTGTGACTGCTTGTAATTGTATTGAATAAAGTATTACATACTTAATTATTCCCGCCTGTTACCCCCGGTGGAGGAGAATAGGCCACCCACCAGTATTCTTTATTTAACTCTGTCCTGGACAATCCTTTCCAATTGTTTATAGTCGCTATTCATACTTTTCATATCTGCTTCCAATTCCCAACGCAGTGTGTTCTTCGGTCTTCCTCTTTTCCGTCGCCCTTCAGGATTCCAGGTAAGAGCTTGCCTCATGATGCAGTTTGGTGATTTCCTCAATGTATGTCCTATCCACCTGCAACATCTTTTACTAATTTCCTCTTCAGCTGGAAGCTGATTTGTTCTCTTCCAAAGTAGGCTGTTGCTGATGGTATCCGACCAACGGACATTGAATATCTTGCGTAGACAATTGTTTATCGATGCTTGTACATTTTTGATGATGGTTGTAGTAGTTCTTCAAGTTTCATCTTCGTGCAGTAGAACTGTGTTGACGTTCGTATTAAAGATTGTGAGTCTGATATTGGTTGACAGTTTTTTTTGTTTCATATGTTCTTCAATTGTAGGAATGCGGCCCTTACTTTACAAATCCACACCTTTACATCTGCATCAGACCCTCCACGTTCATCGACGATGCTACCAAGGTACGTTAAAGATTCCACTTCTTCGAGAGCATATGTGAGCTGTCCTCCGTACATGACTTTGCAGTGTGGTCAATCGTATGAGTTCCATATGACATTGACGATCTTCTCAGGTACACTGTGGTGTCGAAAATGTTTCCATGAGATTCTCCCATCCACACTGTTGAATGCTTTCTCATAGTCAAGAAAATTGATGTATAATGACGAGTTCCATTCAACTAACTGTTCAACAATGATTGATAGTGTTGCGATTTGGTATATCCGAGACCTGTAATTATGGAACCCGGTCTGTCGATCCCAAACTTGGGTGTCTACTGAATGTTTCATCCGATTCAGCAACACTCGTTTGAAAACAGTTCCTGGTACTAACAGTAGTGCTATGCCTGTATAGTCCCTACGTTTGCTCAGATCCCCTTTCTTTGATGTCTTGGTGAGATATCTTCCTTTTTAGTCTGTCTTTCAGCACTTGTTCTTCCTCCCAAATCTTCCTGAATAGAATGTAGAGCATATTTATAGTTACGTGTATGTCTGACTTCGGTGCTTCAGGTCCTGTTGCCTTCTCACTCCTGATGTGTCCGATGGCCACCCTGATTTCTCCGATAGTTGGTGGAGTGACATCAATAGGAAGGTCTGTGTACTGCTACGATGTCTGGTTGCTTCAATGGGGCTGGTCTACTCAAGAATTCCTCAAATGCTCTGCCCACCTCTCCCTCTCTTCATGAGTCTCAGTGATCAGCTTACCTTCTATGTCCTTGACTGATCTCTCTGATTTACTATATTTCCCTTCCAGTTTCTTCGTCGTTTCATATAGTTATCCTTCTCTTTCAGCTTCTTCCACTGTTGTTGCCAGGTATTCTACATGTTTATGCTTGTCGGTTTTGATGCTTTACTTCACCCTCTTGTTTACTTATGTGTATTCAGCTCGCGCATCACTTTCTTTGTTCTTGTTCGTCTGTTGTTAATTGCTGTCCTCTTATTCTTCCTATCTTGAGTCTTGTCCGGGGTTTCGATAGAGATCCATTCTTTATGATGATGCTTGTTGCGACCCAATAATTCGTAATACGTTGGAGTCAGTACTTCTTTAGTTCCATTTCCAATTGTCCTCCATAGTAATTTTCTCTTCTTCCAGTAGATCTTGTAAGGCTTTGAACCTATTATTGAGAGTTATCTTGAATTCATTGAGTTCGTCAGTATCTGGAAGGAAGACTGTATTGAACCTTTGTAATGACGCTTCTATAGTTGTCCATTGCTTCGTTAGCTTCGGTTTCATTTTGGCAACTACAAGTAGGTGATGATCTGAAGCTATGTCAACTCCTCTCTTGATTCACACATCTCCCATTGACCTTCTGAATTTTCGAGTGATTCAAATATTATCTATCTGGTTCTCTGTGGCGTGATGTGGTGAGACCCATATAGATTTGTGTATGAGTTTGTGAGAGAATATTGTGGTCAAGTCGTTTCCTGAGCATTTCGCTGCGATGGACTGCAGTCTCTCATAAGACTGATGCTTATCGTCGTCGTTGCTATCATTGGTGGGTGCATAACATTTATTGTGATCTCCTCCTTTTTTGTATTGAAGGATGTTTTGATGATTGTGGATCCATGAGATTCCGAACCAATAAGTGTTTTACGTGCCTCTTTGGACAGCATTGGAGAAAATACCTGAGTGTGTGTGACCGGAGTACAGAGGTGTCTCTCCCGTATCTAACCTTTTCTGTCCAGCTTCGGTCAAATGTGTTTTACTGATTCCGAGCACTGTCGAGTTATATCTCCTCATTTCCGTTGCTATTTGATTGGTCCTTCTGGTCTTCCAAATTGCCTGGACACTCAATGTACATGTACTGATCGTTGCTCTTTTTGTTAGAAGTGGTATGGGCCTCGTGACTTCCGAAGAATCTCAGCTTTCACCATGAGATGTCATAATTCTTTTGAATGACGATCTTTCATTTCAGAATGTAGAGTTTAATTGGTTTGATTTGTCTAATCTGGTTAGCGTATTTGAACAAGATTTTTTTCTACGTAATTGGGTTGTGGACCTCATGTTCAACACTCTTCGTTTTCCCGGTCATGTGACCGGCAGTAACTCTAGGAGAGAAACAGGCGGAGTTGAATGAAGTATTACCTAGTGTTAATCCGGTTCTCTATTTTGGGTCGTGAATCCTAGTTCTAATATAGTATGATTGGTTTTATTATCGTATTCACGTGTTACCGTAATAGATGTGAGAGTGAGAGCATTTTTTAAACATCCGTTATATTGGAGTTAAATACATCTGCATCAGTCTAGTGATCCAAACCTATTAATTACACGACTAAGTTATTGCTTCCACTATGACTTTAATATCTACGATAGAGTTATGTGGTTTGTGGTGTCGATTTCTATGTCAAGCCTATATAGCTTATCCGAGTTGGGTTATACTCCTTCTCCATCGCGCGTTATTTCGTCCCGCTCTTTTCTCTTCGCTTTCTTCCCTTTGTTTCTTCAATCGTTTGTCTGGAACAATGATTGTATGAAATATATACATTCGAAATCCATTCTCCTACTCGATCTATTTAATTCCGTTATTCACTAAGGTGATTTAAGTCGATAATTCGATACGAGGTTAGCTGGGATGTATATTTCAATAATAATCATTTACATGATCAACCTGGAGTCAGATATAAGGCCACTAAAGTTTTGAATAAAATTTATTGACTTAAATCTGACACTGTTTCGAGCATAATTTTGAAAATTCAATCTAGTACACCACACATTTAGTGTAACTGTGAAATGAAACCATTTCATTGTAAATTGATAAATTGTTTTACAGTTGATTACTCAGTATGATCATAATGACCATTCATTATGACTTTAAACTAGGTTACCTGTAATAGTGGAGTTGCTTAACTGGATTATATTAGAAATATAAACTCTTAATAACGAGAATCAATCTAAATGTCATGTACATTTGTAGGAAAGTGATCACCCGTAAGATTCGGTAACGTTAATCTGTATTAATTCGGTGTACAATCTATCCATATTCTCACTCTTTCAGTTATACACGATATTCAATCATGGATGTATTTGTTTGAAAACCTGTTGTTATGTTTTAAACGGTGAAATACATCATCATTTACCACTAGTGTTCGTTTCTTTAATTATATCGATTAATATTTCTATTTTCTCAGTTATTTGAAACCTAACTTCAATTATGATACATATTTGATGAATAAATATTATCTTGTCATTATCATTTGAGAGAGATAAAAATTAAAGTGGATTTATTTTATTATTCTGTTAGGAAGAAATGGTGGGTGAACACTGCTGAGAAGTCCGATATTAGAACGAAATGGTCGTCCAATGCTTCCAGGTTTACAATAGTGTTCTGATATTGATCGGTTCATGATCTCGACTTAAGCTTAACAATCTCCACAACCCCATAATGATGAGAAATAGAATAATTATACTTCAACATGTTTTTAACACATCAGAGGATTTTATCATGAACAACTATGTACGTGTAAATGAAACAATTTAGTAACAAACAACATCGAATTCAATCATTATTAAATAGAAATAGGAACTAAAAGTATGTAGCATCTTCCTTTCAGAGATATGTGGATAACATTAATTAAAGGACAGGAAAATGTACTAAGGATTCACTACGTTTAGCAGTGAATTTAAGTTTATCACAAAGAATGATATCGAATTCGCTTGCGTCTGTTTTCAAATGAGACAGAAATTCAATGAAAAAGTAATTATATAGTTATGGTAAGGTCGATTACATAGACTAATACTTTACAACACATAAAAATGTAGCATAGTTCATTTTTTCTAAAATATTGTTCCACTTCTGGCAGCTTCATGAGTCTTCACTCATAGACTTTTGTGAAAATTTGCACAACCAGTTGCCTAAATATTGAAGTGGATTTTCAGGTTGAACAATACCGATTTCTGTTAATCCTAATAATAATGGGTTTACTATTAAATAAAAAAGAACATAGTGAAAACTATTATAAGATTACATTGTTTATTGCGGTCACTAACGGCAAAACAATAGTAATTTATTCAACAGATGAATTTTCGAAAACCTCGTAAAATCTGTTCATATAGCATTGATCTGATTAAAATTGAAGAATGATCGACGTTTGAGTCAACAGCTTGAAAGACAGTGTGGTTTATAAAGGTATTCACTTCGGAGGCTTTAGCAAATAATCATTTCAAGATCGAAATATATGCTTAATCGCAATTCGGCCATTCCCACATTTCACTGACGCCCTATTTACGTAAGACCATGAAATAACAATTCCACTTGGACATTTCTTCTTCTTCTTCATATTTATGAGTTATATTCGCCACAGATTTACCTCGTTTTGGTCACCTTCGAAAGCCAAAGAGTACTAAACATCTGTTTCATTTTAGTACTCACCAATAACTTTGCTTGTGGTCGAACTAAAGACCTTATGGTTATATTGATTAGGTTATAAGTCGGACCTTTGGATCATCATCAAGTGATATATATATATATATATTATTGACTCCAATGAATTCATGATCATTGATTATCACTAGTGACCAGTCTCGCTCCCTTTAAGTTTGAACTTCACTGACAATAACTTCTTACTATAACATCAGTAACTCAGCTTGAATTAAATCGTTTGGAAATACGATATAGTGTTAATGAAATATTTTCATCTTTGCCATGTGGGGAATTAACTTTCTCACCTCTTTTATTACCTTGCTGTATCTCAATATCCTTTGGACTGTTAAGTAATTTCAGTCGGATACTTGAATTTTTCGATGACTTTGTTAATGGAGTAACACTTATATATTGTACTACACTGTGTTATGGAAATATGATAAAGATTGTACGGTTCTAGAAAATGGCAATACTGTAAACAAAAATTTCCACATCATAATGATTTTATTTTTCCAAATGATAGAGACTAGTTATTTGATGAGGCACTGTGATCTAAATATTCTATCTAAATATGATCTTTTCTAAACTAAAGTATATCTAGATTTTAAAAAATCTAGCCAGTCTATAAATTCGAATGCATTTAGATTTGAAGAATTCATAAAATACAACGTTTATGCACATTTTAAGATAAACCGGAATAACAAATTCTGGAATATCATCATAATACCAACATGAAACTCTCAACTAACCACATTTCAAACTAAAAATGACCATTTCAGTTACCTCGTTGATATTTGAAACAAGAAATTCAGTAATTTTGTCTTTAAGATGTAACTTTTCCATAAATTTATAGTTCAAAGATCCTCAAACATTAAGTGTACTTAAGGGTCAGTTGTTCGAGGCGATTCGGAGATCGTTTATTTAACTAAGCCTTTACTAACTTATTTAATACACAATCTAATTTTCATATGTTTGAAAGATAAACTTTCTGGTCTGTTTGCCTCTGCTTTCATCTACTAGTCTACGTTTTTCTTCCTCCAACTTAAGTGACCCTAATCGTCCAACTTAACCACATGAAAGTTGTTTACAATATCAGGTCAAAAATATCATAGATTATTTGTTCCCCACTCTTTGACAAAGCAGAAGCTTTAGGTATTCATGGATTGAAGCCTGAAAAACGAATATTTATCTTAACTATGATGCGTACTTCGTCACATAATGGTTAATATTATTTTCATTTCACCTACTTAGTCACAGATAGATATACCTATTGCTATAATGTATATGAAGCGCTAAACATCTAAATCCAGGAGACTAAAATAATTTGTTTATTCGTTTCACTCTCGTGAATTTTCATTTAAGAATATAAAACATAAAGATATTTCTCATGGCGAGACTAATTTATGGACGAACCAATCGGATTTAATACAGCAGATCTTGGATTTTGGCACGAGATTCATTCACTCATTTGGCTAAGTACCATTTTGGCATTATAGCTGATGTCAGTTCGTGATGAAAACACTAAATCTAATTCCTAACCCCAACGTTCAACTGTAGGTTCTAATTTTAATTTTTCACACTAATATAAAACCCTCATTTGACCCTAGAGAGTTGGTGGACATCCCAAGGTCATTTTAGAGTTGCTAAAACGTCGTCCATAAATTATAGTCTCACCTTTCTCATTTCTAATATTCATACACTAATCTCTCTCTCTCTCTTTAGTTATTTGCATTTAAATCACTTAATAATGTATTGAAATATTGTTGTGTGTTAAAAAATAAAAGCCAAACTTTAGTGGTCCGTTATTTTGACTTCAATTCGATCGGATGATATTGTCGAGGGTCTCAGCACCTTTGTGGCCTTATATCTGACTCCAGGCTGATCGTGTAATTGAAATATACATCCTAGATACCCTCGTATCTAATTATCGACTTAAATCGCGTTTGTGAATAACGGAATTAAATAAGTCAAATACGAGAATGGATTTTGAATGTGTATATTTCATACAATCATTGTTCCAGACAAACGATTGAAGAAACGAAGAGAAGAAAGCGAAGAGGAAAGAGCGGAGCAAAATGACGCGCGGAGGAGTGTGTGAACCAACTCAATTTAACCAAGCGTTAATCGATATTTGTAACCGAATAAAAATAAGTTACTGACATGTGATAAGTAAGATAAGAAATGTACACAGATATGCTCATATAAAACCAGTCAAGCGACTAATTAACAAAGTCAAAATGTGGCTCAGGAAGAATGAATAGATTTGACTGTCGGAAGGTGGGATAAGTTATGTGAGCTGGCATAGCAACCAACACCACAAAACGTTATATACAGTAACTCTATGAAGTTTTAACTTTTTTGTTATTAAGAATTTCCAAAAATATTTCAGATCAATACAAATGTTTATAATTTAGTTGATTAGAATAAGATAAAAATAGTTTCTCTTACCAATATTTTGAAATATTACCGATTTAGAAGATTTAAAAGATCGCATTAAATCTACTTGTTCATCTTCATTCATTAGTTTGTTTTTACATTTCAAATCTAAAAATTTAAATAAAGTCAGGAATTTAGTTGATTATTAGAAACAATATTAAATAAACGGTATAAGCATTTTAATGGAGTTTTATTCTCTGAGTTTGATGGTTTGGTCGTGGAGCTTTCATCGTTTATCTAAACGACATCATCAGCACAAACTGCAGGTAGAAAGCTCCATGACCAAACCATCCAGCACATTGAACAAAACTCCATTAAAATCACCAACCTGAGCTACAAATCTTCTCCACCATCTCACAGTATAAAAATTTTATTTGAGATCATATTTAACCTAAAAAGCAATTAATCTAATCTAGTTTTAACGATTTATGAATATCGAATTGTTTTGTCAGTTTTTTTTTCATAGTTAATAGTAAATCTGATCTCACTGTGTTATTTAACATTATTGAATGAACAGCTAATTGATAGCTAAAAATTCTCTAATTTAACAAATGATGAAATGGTCATGAGTTTCTTGAATGTCGCAGATATGATGCGGACCGTGCTGAGTGTTTCAAGAGTAAAATCATATTAATTTATCCAATTATGATGGTTTTCGACTAGATCAGTAAACACGGTATAGACCATTAAGACTAGTTCCCGGAAAGTAAGACGTTTACTTACTTTCAGCTCTATCTTTCGACAAAATAAGTCTTTCGAAAAGTCTTTATTCATATAAAAAGTTCACCAAAACAAAAAAAGACGTGAAAAATAAACGATACAATAACCAAATGACAAATTACTGTTTTGTTCTATTGATTTAGATTTTGGTAAATTTTCTTTAGATTGCACATAATCCATTTCTTTAGACTGTAATTGACGTTCATTCTGATTATTGTTGAAACAAAGTTGAGCGGCGACATTATTTTGAATAAGTATAGTGTCATGTGTCTTGAAATTTATTTCTTCAGTTTTGTCAATATTTCGGATTTCTTTAACTTCTGTTTCATCTTCAGAAAGCGTAGTCGAACTCGATTCATTTCCATTCTGATAACCACAAACTTCTGAATCAGAATAGTTTAGTTCATTTATTTGTCTGCAATGATTTTCAATATCTTCTTTTAATAATTTTCGGAAGTTTAACTCTTCTCCAGTTGTTGTATCAGTCATGGTAAAGTTTTCTTTACGGCCTTTAACGAAATAAGTAGTCATTTTTCCTTTACCCTGTGTAATAATATTATAAAAAAAACTCATTAAAGATTTCATTGAACGTTGACATTGTTGAATGAAGACTGATATATATATCTCTAAAAAGATAAATAGAAATACTACTTGAAAAATAATCTTAATTCATCCTACTTATGTTTAACGGATTGTGCTAGTGAATTGCGTTCAAGTAAATGAATCGTTTATATCAAAGATATCAAGAATGAAGATTGGTACACAATAATATAAATTCATTTTACTACTTTAGGTTCTTGTTATATCCCGAAGGGAATTATGAATGGTAACTTTTGAGAACTATTTATGGGCCAATATGATACGTATATTTCTTATTGTATAATTGTTAAGTGACTTAACTATTCATATTCATGTTCCTTTCATTATGAGCTTTACTTTGACCCATAGACTATTACTGCATGATTTACCATTCTTGAGTTATTCCCAGTCTATTAATTACGGTTCCCCACATTCACAGCCACTTTGGGCTGAATCTTGTACAAATGTTATTTTCTATTTTATGGTTCGATGTGGTCAGTTTGTTTGGTATATAAACCGAGTATGTTTGAGAATAATGATTCATATTGCATAGGCTGTTATTGGTGTTCTGGACTTAACTGGCTGGGCTAGGCAGGAAGCAGGACCGCTAAGTACTCTAGACTGCTCATACGGGTTTTATGTGTCACTGGTCCGATCGATAATTCACTGTATTCTAATTGGCGGTCTTATCACGACGTTATACATTAATAGGGCATCCACTCGGCCAAAAGATATAACAATTGGCGTTTTCAAGTTATAATAGTTCTCATTAGCTGATTACAACCTATAATATTGTAAAATCAACGTTATTACAGATATTGGCATACTTATAAATACTAGGGTGATTTGGGATGATTATTGGTATCATGATGTAGCGAAGATTCCAATAGAGCTAATAAATTCATAAAAACTTTGTTTATAATATTAATAGCTGTTAGTGATTTTTAGGTTTATGTTTGTGTTATATGATTCCATCTTGAGACACACTTTCAAGTATACATTTATCTTAAATAATGAAATACATAAAGGGAACTTATTTTATGCTGTTTAATACTCAGCGTGTACTTAGTTTTACTTGTTTAATTGTGTAGTGTGTATTATAAACAAAAAGTTAATAAATTGCTTTTATGGTTTTATTGGCTGGTAACAATCATCAAGGAAATGTAGATCAATGTTTTTTTATTAGCAACACTGACTAGTTCAATACAATAGTGCAGAAGTAGGTTCATTAACTAAAACGTTGATTCATGATGATATTTACTGTTATTGCAGATTTACCTCAATAATAACTACCAACAAGAATGATTCCTAGTTAAGTGGTATTTCACTAGACCAACTCTTAATAGTCAAATATAGATGTATCTAGTTCAGAACTATTAGAATAACAATCGAGTTTTCTTTCATTTTATTTACATTATAGCAGAGGTGATGATACAAGAATGTTTTGTAGGGTAAACTAAATATGAAAATATTAATTGAATGATTTCAATCCAGTAAGTGGTTGTTTTCATTAACTAAAACTACAATAAAGCCTCTTTCTAAATCATGTGGAATTATAGTAATAATTAATTTTCCAAAATTTATTATTTCATTTAAAACTTAATAAAGTATTTATCTAAACATTTTTCTATATACTCACCTTAATTGTTTGTTCACCTCGGTATTCCAGAATATAAGGATATTTAAAAAGGTTCTTCGCTAAGTCCGAACTAATATGAACTGTATCTGGCTAATAAATAAATAAACAAATAAATAAGTGAGGAGAGCTAGTTACTAAAGTGACTTCTTTAAATACAAGATTTTCATGAAAATAGTATTTTATAAAGTCCCTATGATTATATTTTGTAGTTGAAATCATGAGTTAATTGAAGCTAGATCACCATGGAAAACTTGGAAGCACTGGACGGCGGTTTCGTCTTATTGTGGGACTCCTTAGCAGTGTGCATAAACGGTGCCGCCTCGCAAGATCCAAACCCAGAATCTATCAGTCTCGCGCACGAGCGCTCTGTGATTACCGAATTTTAACTATTTAAAACAAAAGAATTTTAAAGGTAAAACTCCCTTTATCTCTTACTAGGCAGTAATAATACGTAAAGGTAATATGGAATCAATTTCATTTATCGACTTTTATAAGATAACTAACATTTCGTATGAATTCACTTGATCACGGTTTTATCTTTAATTTACAGCTATCATTATAACTAGTCTAATTATTTCAATATTAATTAATAAACGTTCGATCTTCTATTGATTTAGTCATTCAAATGACTACGTTTTTTTACACAATCTTCAGCTATTCTTATCATTATGTGATTGCCACGATTGCTGGGTTTCATTGAAATCATGAACCAATCTTAGTTAACCACCACTGAAAACCTAGAAGCATTAGACGGCCGATTTGTCCTAGTATGGAGCTCGTCAGAAGCGTACAAACCACGTCTAAGGTTCGTTGATTTTTTGTAATTGCTACTAATTCTACCTTTTTGTGCATTATAATCATAAAGACTACGGGAACACTGATTGGGCTTGATTACATCATAAGTTTCTCTTCTACATATTTCATCCTTCTCTAAATTGGACTTTTATGGTAAATTTTCTATGTTAAATATGGTTTAAAAAAAATTCTTACTTACGAGTCCAGTACTCATCATTCTATTTGCAGTATTTACTGTATCACCAAACAAACAATATCTTGGTGATTTAAATCCAACAATTCCAGCAACAATTGGACCAGTATGACAACCAATGTATAATTGTAGTGGTATATTTTGTTCATCTTGAGTTCCTGTTGAATTATCCAATAAAGCTTCACTAGGCCAAAATAGATGTCGTTTTGTAACTTTCAGAATATCTAGTGCCATTTCAATTATATGAGCTGAATGGAAAGATGATGGACTTGGAGCACCAGATACTAGCATATAACTATCATTGATTGTTTCAATCTTTTTATGTAATAAAAAATGGAATCAGATTCAGTTTATGAAATATGAAAAATACTACTAGGATTTATCATGGGCATATGAAAATCTTTCCGTAATGTGGATTATAAAAATTTGAAATTGCTAAATATATCTCTTATAATCAGAAAGGGGTTTTGTGGAGATTTTAGTAATTTTATATAGTTGAGATCATGAGTCGATTGAAGCTATTGTTACCCTTCGTGATTTAACGAAATTCGGAAGTTAAGATATAACTTTTCACTGTCGATAAAAGGCCGATACTGGTGGTTTTTGACACATCCGTTTTCTTTAAATTTACATTCAGTTAAGTGAATAAACTCTTTCATTGTATTATTTACCTGGATTTGTCCATCACAAACAAATAGAATAATGATAAATCAGAGTTATTTATTCGGATTTTTTTCGAAAGTTTTAATAAAAACTACATCAACTTTAACTAACGTTCTTATGAACACCCTTCGGAAAAAATCATGGTTTCATACACTAAAATACGAAATACATTTTAGGAAAAAAATTTAAACATTTCAAAACTGTTTCTTCATAACTGGACAATTATTTGAGAACAACACAAAATAATAGTAACTGTACTGACACTACTCATCACCATTCAACAAATATTCAGTTCTGAGACTTCAGGGTTCGACCTTCAGTCAATTGATCATGTGTTTTAACCCCGCTCCATGTACTTTTGTTCATGTATTCAATTTATGTTACTAGTTTTTCGCTGTTTTTATTAATGGTATGCAATATCTGGCAGGACTAAGTAGAATCTAATAACAAAAATCTAATCTTATCATTCTAATGAAAATAAATATTTCCAAGTAATTAATTTCAGAGAATTTCAACATCTACATTCTTGTAACGATCGGATCGACTAAACTTAATGTAACCATTTTCAAATAAGTTCTGAAACAACGAATTGGTCCATTTACGGTCTCTTCGGACTATTAAACATGAATACAAGCATACTTTTTAAATCTAAAATTGCAAGTAATATGATCTTATTCATTATTATGTAAAAATAAGGGAGTGGTAAGATTTGTCTGAACTCCAGAAGCTTATACCGGTTCTATTTTAAAATGTCAGATTTTTGTTAGTCGTCGTGATTCTATCCCTTGTTTAGTTATTTTTAAAAAAACGATCCACATAAAAAAATAATGAAAATGACTGAATTTCCAACGGAAATAACTTTCTGTTATTTTTTGCAAGTAACAAAGCAATAAGTTATTTGAAACGAGTTGAAAGTTGTTCCTTTTCCATCAACTTCTGGAACAGTTCAAATCTCAGTCATGAATCAAGTTTATATTTTCTAAATTTCGACATGAAGTTCAAAGATCATATAAATAATTATTGTTTAACGGTTCGTTTTACTTTTTACACGAATGGAACGTTAATTTACCTTAGACGAATATCTACACTATATTCTCTCCCAGTGTCTACTCTACAAGACTTCAACACAACTCAGATCAAGAACATGTGATTAGCCTGACTAGAACGTAAATATCTTTCCACACCAAGGCCGACACAGTCGAATAACAAATGAACAATCAATCAATAATAATAAATGATAAGGATAGGGGAATATATAACTCATTTGACACCTGTCTGACTAAACAGACAATCAATGATTATCATTCTCGCCCACACATCAATTATATTCTAAGATAGTGGTCAGCAATTGGAGCCAATATGAGCATTTCGTCATAGGGACTAGTCAACTAGATTTATTCATATGCCAACGTCAATGCTCATAATAAGACTTGAATCCATTGTTTGTTTTTTCAAAAAAAATTAAAGTGTTTTACACAGATAAAATTTTGTTTTTACCCAATCGAGCTTGCTTCCAAAAATTAGACGACAATTTAAAGAACCACCTTTATTTAAATATTTTATCTTACACTAAACAATGAACAAATTTACATAAATAAAATAAAGAAATTAAAAATGTAGTTAAAATTATGAGTCAATTGAAGCTAGATCACCATCGAAAACTTGGAAGCACTGAATGGTCGTTTCGTCCTATTGTGGGAATCCTCAGTAATGCGCATCCACGATCCCACCTCGCGAGATTCGAACCCAGAACCTATCAGTCTCGCGCGCGAGCACTTAACCGATAGAACACTAAGCCGGCATCCAACGGTGTTAATGTCTAACTTTGAATCTTTCGAGGCAGGATCATGGACGCGCACTGCTGAAGAGTCCCACAACAGGACGAAATGGCCGTTCAGAGCTTCAGGTTTTCCATGGTGGTCTAGCTTCAAATGACTCATAATTTTAACTATATAAAATTATCATAATCTCCACAAGCCCCACTTCTGATAAATTTAAAATGATCAATATTTATTCATTATAAATTTACCTTATAAACATTATGCGATTCAGTCATTGAATCATAAAGTGTATACATTTGATTTAATATATCAACAATTTTATGTGGACACATTCGACTAGAATAATTAGAAAAATTGACCACTTTAGTAAAACATATTGTCACTGAATCATATGCCTGAAAAATTTCAATAAAATAAAAAAAATTATTATTTCAATTTATAAACTATTGAATATTTAAAAGAGAAACTATTCAAATCTGGGTAATTCAAAGAAGTTGAATAAAAATCTAATCAGATTGTGGTGTGTACTACTGATGTTGACAGATATAAGTAGTATGTATCATTAATCGAAAGTGAAATGTTTGGCGGTAGAATGTTAAGAAAATTGAAGAGACGGGAACGAGAACAGAGAGTGATTGGGGTGAAAGCGAAGTAAAAATCAAGTGTGAAATGATTGATTAATATTATGTAAATGAAGTATTTACTGTATGGTTCTCAGATTTTACTATGAGATTCTGTAATTTGGTTGTCCCCTCCTGTGTTCTCGTTCACTACAAGATTTTTTTATGACATTAAAATGGTGTTTATCCATAAGACATTCGTTGTTGATATAAAAAAACTAAATTTCTTGTTTGGTTCATAAAATCATCAAAAGTGAATGTATATGGATTTGTAAATACTGGACAATTTGAAACATTTGTCTACAGAAAAGAACTTCATCGTTTTTATCCGAAAGTAACAAAATAAGAACACAGATTATGAGTATGACGAACTGGAGCTATCAGGCGGTCATGAACTTGATTTATTACTATTACTCATAACTGCTAACGCTATATTCTAGTCTGAAGTCCAATTTTTAAGTCAAATCAAATTTCTAACTCCACCGAGCGTCACTTCATTTCTTTTTAATTCGCTTTCTCTATTTCGTTTCCCTGATTATCTGTCTGGACCAATGTGTGTATGAAATATACGTATTCAAAACTCATTCTCATATTTGGCTTATTTAATTCTGTTATTCTCTGACATGGATTGAGTCTATGAAAATATACGGAGGTTCGTGACATGTATATTTCGATAACAATTACCATACGATTTAACTGGAGTCAGAAATAGGGCCACTAAAAGACAAAATAAACATAAGTAGTTATACATTTACTTCTGAATAAGTTAGCAGACAGTTAGACATTGTTTTATCTATGATGAAAAATTTTAAAATAAGAAGTGCAGAACAAAATTTCACCTTCATTGTTTCAGAAGCGTGTTTTCCTTGACTTATTTGTTGTGCAACTTCTTTAGGTAAACATTGTTCCAGCAGTTGATAAGTTTTCTTTCGTTGTTCGTCGAGTTTTCTGGCTATTTTTGATAACTGTTTACTTTTTCTTTTTTGCTATGAATACAAAACAGAATTGTAGAGAATCTAAGTAATAATTTAATAAACTCATTCTGGCTATGAGCTACAAGAAACCTGATGTCAAGAACCTAGTGAGTCTGAATTGAAGTTACAAAACGCTAGAAGACACTCCTTCCAAAAAAATTTTCCAAAGTCTTCACACTAAACGACTAATTCGTAGTCAAGTTACCGATCGGATTATTTAGAAAGGTGAATAAATCTAAAAAAATTCTGTCGATCTAAAACAAACCTGTTGTCGGAACCATTGTTGAAAGAGATCACTTGTAGCTGTACAACAATTAACGAAGTAGAACGTTATCTTCAGTTGTATACATAATATTGGAACCGTCATAACTTACAATTTGAATGAAACGCGGTTAAAACTGGTTTCTTATAGACAAACCATCTTAAACTTTCAAATCGCCAGAATTAATTTCAGTCTTACTTTCTTTAGGTATTCAAACAACATCACTTCTACTTTGGTCGACACTAATTATATTTCTTAGCATTAGTGTTGTGGTCATAAGTTTCTTAATAAGTTAAAATGTGTCCGAGAAATTAATTTGAATAATAATAACTGTTTAGCTGCTCATTAAACTTGCACTTTTCGTACATCAAAACGAATAACCACCTAGCTCTTGACTGTTTCCCTCAAAAGTTTACGGATCAAAAGCTGGTCGCCCTGTTTATTCTTTTGTAACTTGGTTTTATAACATCTTAGGTACGCAAATGTAATCTTAAATTTGATTAAACATGAACAATTATCTAGCATTTTAAAAATCCATTTAGTTAATAGTTTTTATTAGTTAAAGAGAAAAGTTTAGGATCTTACTTGTTCATATGGAGCGGGGTATATTGACCGCACAAAGCAATCACTTGTTAAACGCATCTCAGAACACTACCCGGCATGACTTTTAAAAGGAGAAAGAAAAACAGTTTCCAGTTCAGTACAAGAGCATCTAATCAACTCTGGACACATCGGTCCGAAGGAGTCTTCTTAAATAATCTACACAATCAAAGGAACTGGATCGAAGGGAGGTCGAATCAAAAACTTATGCACTGCTGAGGCATTGGCGATCTAACAATTCAAGCCCGAACTTTGCGTGCAAAAGCGATACGCCCAACCTCTCATCCTTCCTTGGCCCTAATTCCCTTCTTTAGTATGTTTTGGTGTCCTATTTTAAATTAGTGTTTTGTAGCTTTAAACCATAATCAGTTATTATCCCTTTACAATTTTTCATGACTATTATTCAGTTATTATTATGGCCTTTATGTCTTTCATTTTTCTTCATATCTGTCAGGTGGACAATTATCTTTCATAATTCAGACCCATAAATTATTTCCAGTCTTATATTTTTCTCTTACCCCTTGATTATTGCTTAACCTTACCTGATAATAAGAGTCTTGAATCAATTTATGATGCAATCTTTTCTATCCATCTATAGACATATGGTTTCGAGAATTCTTTATTCATTATTATCAATATGGTGATCTATTGAGATTGTAGCACCTTCACATTTGAATTCACGAGTCTATTTAAGCTTAACCACAATTGTAAACCTGATTGACTGTCTCGTCCCAGTATGGGACTGCCCAACAGTGCACATCAACGATACCACATGCGGGACTCGAAACCAGGATCTTCCGTCTCGTGTGTGAACGCTTAACCTTTAGACAACTGAGCTGGCATCCAACAGTGTTAGTGTCTAAATTCAATCGATCCATGATCTTTCGCAACCCTTCATCTATTTTCTGAAGTAGATAACTGTCTCTACGTGACATGGATTGGACTTCAGTGGTCACAGCTTCTCACTAGAACTCCAAGAAATCCATCTTGAAGCTAGTCACTAGTGAGAATCTGTGATCAATGGAGTCTAATCCGTGTCAACTGTAAAACAGTTGTCAACCTATATTTATTAGTTGAAAACATTTGTTTAATGTTTAAAATTAAAGCCCATGTAACTGCAAAACAGCTCATTGTCTTAGTATTCTTTAACTTGATCCTTATGTAATTTCATTTTACCAAAACTTAGTAGAATAACTTCCATCCATCTATCAAGCGTTATTCTTTAGATTTTACATAGATACTTTGATTATTTTCCTTTAATGTAAAGTATTGAATAAATGTTATCCATGATATAAAAAAACAATCAAATTATCTTTATCACGAAACATTTCCCTATAATAATAATGATAATTATTATTATTATTATAATTAAACGTGGATAGTGGTTAGTAGTGTAATTCAGGTCACACGTTTCGTCCTATTTGGGACTCGTCAGCTGGATGTACCTGCATCTCAGAGTTGATTTTCACTCCGGAACTCTAATCCAGTACCGTTCACTTCAAACGCCATCGCGTTATCCACTCAGCTACTGAGTCCTGATAGCCACTTGCTTGCGCAATGGGGTGAAGTTTAAATTCACTTAGTACGATACTGGGCCCAAGTCCCAGAGTGAACATCAACTCTGAGATACAAGTACATCCAGCTGACGAGTCCCAAATAGGATGAGACACCCATCCTGAATTCCACTGCTAGCCACTATCCATCTTTGCTTATAGTGCTTGTGAATTAAGGCAATATCGAAGCAATACGCACAGTATGCACGTATGCCAATAAGACATTGACCAGTTGCAGTCCTAAACATCAATGTGAAGATTCAAACAAACAACACTAAGTGGATTTAATAATAACAATAAAACTCACTTTTTCTAACAATACTAAAAGATTTTTAGATACTATATCACCTATAATCATTTTTTCAACTTTGATATCATATAAATTAATATCATGTAAATTTAATCCAAAATCAATAAAAGATTTAGTTTCTGAAAAACTAAAAAATATAAAAAAATAATTTAAAAGTTTAATTATTTTCACTAATTAATAATTTAATTATTTAAAAAAATAATAAATAAAATAATTACAATTTTAATAAGGATTTTTAATGAATAACTAATTATATTGATCCGATAAAATTTTCGAAAATTAGTATTTTTTAAAGATTTTATAAGTTTTTTCAAATCATACTATTAGGAAATATTTAAGAAAAAAACATAACAATCAAATCATTCAACTTACATTTTACTAAAATAACATTTCTATTAAACTCAGTTATGTTGCTTTGTGGTGTGGGTTACTTACATCTACATAAGTAGTATATGATGATGGTCGGGCATTGAATGTATTTTAATAGTAGATATATAAGGAAAGAACGGGAACGAAAAGAAATTGGTTTGAAAATGCATGTAAAATAATCATCATAATCGAAGACTATAGACTGATATTTGCAGAAGGAATGGTCAAGATTGAGACAATTGATTGATAGTTTGTAAATTAACTGTTTACTGTATGGTTGTCAGATTTTAGTAAGATAGTTAGTAATTTTATGCTCAAATACATTCGATTGTCCCCACTCGTGTTCTCATTCACTACAGCCTAAGTACGATAATTGCAGTTTTAACTGTTCATATTATGTTCAAGATTACGGCTGCGAAACATGACCATTAATAGTAGATGATACTTGTAAGTTACTAGTATTTGACCACAGATGCCTTAGAAATATTGCCCCCATCTCCTGGGATCACCGGGTAATAGTGAGGTTGTAAACCTTCATCGACTGAAATGGTTAGTCCACGTGTTACGTATGCCTGAACACCGATTACCACGACGCGCAATGCTGACTAGGATTGGGGATGATTGAAAGAAAGTTAGGGGTGGCCAAACCAAAACGTGTCATCAGTGCTTGAAGTCACTAACTTCCAGTCTGAGCCATGTTGGCAGATGCAGACTACTTGGTTGGGGTCCGCGTGACTATCGTAACCAAAGGTTGGAGACTCAGTGTGACATGGCTCAGAATCGATCACAATGACGTAGGTGTATACACTTTTTATCTTCTCTTAAACCGTGAGATCAAAATTGCTTCATATCTTTCTTTCTTCCTATACTATATCCTTATATACAACCTTTCTTTTATACATTACCACCACTAAATTAATTACTTCTATGAATTCGGAATTCATCTTGTTATGATAACGAGGTATGGCAACTTGGACCGATACATATATGTGCCTGGTCCTACGTTGTAGCTGACTGACTGACTGAATTAAGATCAAATAAAAAATATATGTGGATTAGTAGTTATTATCATAAATCTGAGGCTACTGATTCTACATTCTGTTTATGATTGGTAATAGGTATATATTCAAAGAAAATTTGAAATGAATAAATAATTAATTCGCTTCATAATATCTGAGTCTACATTGAAAACACATTGAATAATAGTCACAAAGCGTACCAACGGATAAAAGAAGATGAAACCTTTTTTATATGTTATAAATAATATTACATAGAAATTATATTAAAATTGAACAATTCACTTACTTTGGTTTACCAATAAAAAGTAACATTGACCATTCTTTTACATAAATCATTTGACCTTTAAGATATAATATTGATTTATGACTTTCATCTATAAGAAAGAAGAAAAATAAAATCCATCTTGATATTAATTAATTTTGAAATAGTTATAATGATTTCAATCATTAGTACTAAAGAATAAATTGAAATTAATTATATAATTTATACGAATATTCGTCAAGATTAGAACGAATAGCTTGACAATAATTGGGCGCCGAGTATAAAGAAGTCATTATATGTGAAAAATTATATTTAAAATAGTCTCAGCGATTGAAATTTAAATAATTTCAACGTTTCGTCCAGCTAACTTGTCTGGAATTCTTCAGGGTAATAAGTATTTAAATTTCAATCGTTGAGACTATTTCAAATATAATTTTCACATATAATTAATTATATAATTTGTTTCAAGAGATAACTTAGCTTTGATTATCTTTAAAATACTGTATGTTTAACGTATGTATTGTCCCATAACTAAATGTACTGCATAGATAGTGATCGAAAGTAATGTTTATTTTCATATGGTTTTTCATTGATTAGATTCAAGAGTATGGCATAGAATTTATTCTCTTCAATATGAAAATCGTAGTCGTTGTTAATTAGTATATTGATAATAACAATAATGAAAGTTTAATTCAGCACGAACAATTTTTTGAAGATAGTTGGTGAACGGTTGCTCAAACATTGTGGATTGGTTGAAGTTAGACATTAACACCGTTGGATGTCGGCCGGCTCAGTGGTCTATCGGTTAAGTAGTCTGGCGCGAGACTGGTAGGTCTTGGGTTCGAATCTCGCGAGTGCGGGATCGTGGATGCGCACTGCTGAGAAGTCCCGTAATAGGACGAAACGGCCGTTCATTGCTTCCAGGTTTTCTATAGCGGACTAGCTTCAATTGACTCATGATTTCAACTATGAAAATTTTTTTATAGTCAAGAATGAAAATTTATTAATCACTATGGTATTTGTATCTGAGATTTCAAGTATTTATTATTGCAATAACTCACGATCACATACCATTACAATTAATCGTCATTTAGTTTAAACAAATCAAAAATAGGAAAGTGGATTTCAACAATTTCACGGTTAAAAAGTACACTTTTGATTAACTAGATTATATATATTTATATCCCTCTCATTATAAGCTCTATTTAGACCTATTGATTATTATCATAAGATTTACTTTCCTTAACATATTCTCAATTTATTAATTACAGTCTCTCACAATCATAATCACTTTTAAATTGGTTTTGTACAAATGTTATTTTCTATTTTATGATATAATGTGGTCTGGTTGACTTGTACATATAAACTAAGTGTACCTGAAATAAATGATTCATATAGTGGAAATTGATATTGGCATTCTGGACTCAACAGGCAGGGCTAGGCAGGAAAGGGACCAATGATGACTCTAGGCTGCTCATACCGGTCAATACGTGATTGTTGTTGCACAGTGTTAAGATTGTATAATTCGTATTCTGATTGTGTAATAAATCATGTGATAAATTAACCAGGCAATATTCACAACAAGATCTTTGAAGACAACTCTTAGAATCAAACAAATCGTGCCAGAATATGTCTTATGCGTTTTTTTTCTTATTCTAGTTACTAATGTTTATTTATCTTCCGTTCATAATAACCTTCTTATTACCAAATGTCTGAAGTTCATTGCTTGTAGTGAATACTGGGTAAGAATTCAGTAGTCAGTATTTTTTTTATCTTCTAGCATTTCAAAAAGTTTGCTATTTAGTACGAAGATTTATTATCATTTCATATAATAGATACTATAATTATCTCTTATCCAGTAAAATATTGCATCACATAGTCTATCAACGTAAGAGACTATTATTATTATTATTACTATTAGTAGTAGTAGTAGTAGTATTACTACTACCACCAGAAATCTCTATATGTTTCCTAATAAAAATTAATGTATTTTGATCAGAATAAATTATTTAAACTGATTTTACATATTAGAAATCTTATAAAAGGCTGTTTATTTACAAAATTACACAAAAATTAAAACATAAATAATAATGATGTTGCCTGGTGAATTTTAGTCGAAAACCAATATATATAACAAGTTATCAAAATAAAAATATTTATTATCACCCACTAATTTTTCTTTCATCCATCTTTAGCCCAATTTTAAACGTGGAAGAGGAAAACATCATAATCTGTTGTGTTTTTTAAAAAAAAAATAAAGAAAATGTTAAGAAGATAAATCCGGAAAAAATTACATTTTAGTGGGATATATTTTTGAAAATATTTCATGAGATAAAACATTCAAACGAAATCAGACTGTTTTGAACGTTGTTGCTTCTCAAGTGAAGAATTCAGTGTATTATTTTACTAAATCCTATCTTCAGGAATTGAAGCACACATCGTTACAATGTTGTTTGTATCTAAAATAAATCTGCGATATTATACTATCATTTATTTACAACAATTTATCACTTTATAGCAAAGATGGATAGTGGCTAGCAGTGGAATCCATGACACGTGTTCTGTCCTATTTGGGACTAGTCAGCTGGATGTACCTTCATCGCGGAGTTGATATTTGAAGCGTCTGAAGCGAACGGTACCGTGTTCCAGTCCTGGAGTGAACATCAAATTTGAGATGCGGGTACATCAGCTGATGAGTCCCAAATGGAACGAAACGCGCGTCCTGGATTCTACTGTTAGCCACTATCCACATTTGCTTATAATGCTTGTGAATTAAAGCTATATCGAGGTAATACTCACAGTATCCACATATGCCAATAAGAGACTGATCAATTTCAGTTCTAAACATCAATACTCAGATTCAAATAAACAATACCAAGTGAATTAATCAGTTTTTTCTTCAACTTTTATTTAACTCCTGGGCTTACACTTCTTTTTGTGTAAAATGAATTTTTAATTTAAAGACTAATTCTACAACCTCAAAGTAAATCTTAAATCAGAGTATGTAAATGATCACTCATGTGATAAGATAACTAAAAATTTAAAGAATTCATTTACTCATTTAATGGGTAAAATATGTTTATAATAATGACGTGAAAGTAGATTCACTATTTAAATATTTGATTGGGCAGGACAGTTTACGACTAAAATTCTCCTGATAATTTATTCAAAATTGTATTCCTGTGTTTGTTGTCAGAGATCTTCTATTTGTCTCATCTTGTTAGCACGGTCGAAATTACTAAAGATATATCTTTATAAATTAAGGTCTTCATTTCGTAAGTATTTATCTAAAAACATTTAGAAATTCCTTAAATGTCAATTATACATACTGCTTGTACAATATATCTTACTGTAATTCCAGACGAATCTTAATGTGATACATTTTTCAGGTGTATATTGACTAACTTTCGATAGATTAATTTAAAGACATATTCTTCTGAAATAAAATTTCGTAGAAGATATTGACTAAAAAATATAGTTAAATACGATCCTTTGAAGCTGTATAAACTTGTAGTTTATTCAAGAGTGTTAACATTAGAACGTTTGTCAATAAGACCACTGTCTTCAGTACTAATAAACAAATTTAGTATAAAGATTATTTTTTAAAAATGTGTCATTATATATCTTACCCTATCAAATAAGGGTTTCATAATTGGCAACATGATGACAAAATGTTCTTGAAACATTGTATTAATTAAAGTTGGCTGAAATTCTAATAATCGTTGTCCAGCACTTTGTATCATCAAATTCTTATCGATTAACAAATGGAATGGTAATAATCCAAAAAAATTTTCACTTGAAATTTTTGGTAACTTATTCATTGTACCTAATCCAGTTTTTATCATACAAATTTCACTTTCTTTAAAACTTTCACCAATACATAGTTCTAATGTGAATACAGTTCGATATATTGGACCTTCATGTGATTCGGAATTGATTTTGATAATTAAATGTAGTTGATAAATGTATTTAGCTACTTCGAACAATAGTCCTCTTGTATAATGATTATAACCGGGTCGTTTTGTTGTGTATTCCAATACTATACAACTTGGTGTACTGGATAATATGACAAATGATGGTGGTTTAATACGATGATAACTATAACGTAAATATTTATGATGATCATTTAAGCTTAATAATAAATCTTTGAATGTTTTACCAAGTACACGAAGTAGTTTTTCAAAGCCGTTTTTAATTAAATATTGTATGGTATAACGTCCAATATCAAAAAGAATTATATCTTTATCTGTGAATATTCTATCACTCAATATTGTAGCAATTCTTGCCATCAGGTTATCATGGTATATTTTTCTAGTTTCAATATCGAATTCTTTACCAGTCGATTTTTTACATAGCCATATCCATGTATTTTCACCATAATTGTCTAAAATATAGTGTTTGGCAGCTTCCAATAATATACCATACATAATCTGTTAAAAATAACTAATACTGAATAGAAGAAATCGGAAAGAAAATATTCTCTAAATACAGTTAGCACTTGATATTTATTTATGAGTGTAAAGTGTTTCCATTGGTTCATATAATATTTACAAGCTTTTGCTACTTAGATAGATAATTTACAAGATATATCAAGCTCATTAAATTCATCCTTTTTTGGAAGACTTCTACTTACGTTGTAGATGATTTTGAACTCAGAGTATGTCTTGATTGAGTGACATACATTCACAAGGTGTTCGATTATTGAACTTCTTACTGAGTCATTTCCTCCTCTTTTTAGCCGCGCCGGATGATGTTCTTGAATTCTTTTGGATAAAGTACGCATCGAACGACCTATATACCGAGATCCACATGAGCAGGTTAATTGGTAAATGCAAATTAAGTTGGTCAGATGCGATAATTTATCTTTAAGATTATTGGTGATCAGTGATCGGCTGGAGAATACTATTCATAATGTTGCTGCGAAAAATGTTCTTTGTAAAGAATCAGAAATTCTCCTCTTTAAGATTGATGTGACTCTGTCACTCTTGAATTCAATGTTCATGTGTAATGTTTTCTTTTCTACTGTAATTATTTGTGTTTTCTGAGTTTTCGGTTTTATGTTCTTATCAATGAATATCGCAGGATACCCCTTTTTGATAAGTATCTCCTTCAAGATGCCCGATTCTTCCTCTGTGACTTCGGGACTACAGATTCTTCGTATTCTCGTAGGGATATCTTTATCATTTGTGACAACAAATATGACTTGTGTCATCTTCTAAAGACATTTTATAATTGCCACCCAGCAATAAAATCCACACTAGAAGTTGAAAACAAACAGAATATTCACTTCATTCAGTTATTGATTAGTACACATTCAATAGTGACAAGTGATTTTATTCCCCGACTTCCGATCTCATTTATACATAGAATATACAAAATCCTGATAAGATATTCCTATAAATTTTCCAACTAAACACTTTACAGCATATTGTTCTGAACAAAACGAAGGCAACTATAGTGTAAAAGTATAGTAGTTCCATTAAATCACTGGGTTGATTATTTGCCAGCTGTTCGAATGTCTAAATAATTTTGTCGCTTTTTTCTTAACTAACCACGTTATTCATTCAGGCTTTACATAAATGTTTACAACTTATCATTTTACTTACATTGCAAAATACAAGCGAAAATACGGCATTGATTAGTTATTTTCCCTATGTACATAAAGTCCTAAAAAGGTACTCAACGATCAATTGTGTAGCATGGAGATTATAGTATGCATGAAGTTATGAGGTTAGGACTAACCTAAAACCATTACAGTTGAAAATGGCTATCTACCAAGCATTCAAAGTGTAGTATTGTATAAAGCGATTTTTAACAACACAGATTGTACCGTCCAAAAACATCTATGCAGAATAATTCATTAAATTTGTTTATCAATTGAATGAAACCCTAAGAGACAACAGAAAATCGCGTTTTGAGTAAAAGCAATAAACGACAAAATTCACTAACACTTCATCGGTATTATGTCATCTAAGACACAATATCTTCACATTTGAAGTTACTCTAATAATCTGTTTGAACCACCTAAAACATTTCTGTCAACCCTCTAAATCAAAACTTTGCTTGCATCTGAAAAAAGCACTCTCTATAGGTCTTCTCTTCTAAACACATTCTGATATTTAGAAATGATTGACCACTGGGTAGTAACCAATGTTATGTACGTCATTGCTTACTTAGTGAAGATCGAATGTTATCGATCAGTTGTAAGTACATCTTAGTCCCATAGGAAGTCAGACGCCACCCGAATAGCACAATGGTAATGTCTATGATTGTGTAGTTGGGTGACACGGATTGAGTTCACCAGAGAGTATCAGTTTACTCAAGGTTACTGGCACATCCCTCTGATGAGTACTAAATAACACGAAAGCTGAGTCCAACGATTCCTGTTACCTAGATCCAACCATTACCTTACATTGAGATATCAACAAAGTACATAAGAATGTTTCAGAACTTCTGGTCTACCAGTTGGATAATAACCGAAATTCAAACGGTTAAGACTGTAATTAAGTTGCTCATACAATGAAATCACCTTTTTAAAGAGTACTGACTGACTTTCTATATACTTTGTAGATGTTCTAACAGCTTTTATAGTTAACTCCGTTAGTAATTTCAATCCGGTCCCAAAGCCGGGAAAAGGAGGAAGGTTGGGTATGCGGTCATCAACCCCATCCCGTAGAAAACAATCTTACTAAAAAACGCAAACCAGATTAGACAAATTAAACCAATTAAACTCTACATTCTGAAATGAAAGATCGTCATTCAAAAGAATTATGACACCTCATGGTGAAAGCTGAGGTTCTTCGGAAGTCATGAGGCCCATACCACTTCTAACAACAAAAACAACAATCAGTACACGTACATTGAGTGTCCAGACAATTTGGGAGATCAGAAAGACCAGTCAAATAGCAACGGAAATGAGGAGATATTACTCGACAGTGCTCGGAATCAGTGAAACCCATTGGACCCAAGCTGAATAGAAAAAAATAAATACGGGAGAAATGTTGCTGTAATTTGGTAACGAAGAGGGAAATGCCCCACATACTCAGGGATTTGCTCCGAAGCTGTGCAGAGGAGCACGAAATACACTTATAGGATGGGAATCTCATGGATCCAGGATCATCAAAACATCTTTCGAAACAAAGAAGGAGGGAATCACAATGAATGTCATTCAGTGTTATGCACCCATCAATTATAGTAATGATGACGTTAAATATCAGTCTTATGAGAAACTGCAGTCCATCGCTGTGAAATGCTCAGAAAACGACTTGACCACAATATTCCCTCATATAGGCATACACAAAGCTACATGGGTCTGACCACATCACACCACAGAGTACTAGATTTATCATACTTACATCATTCAAACATTCAGGAGGTCAATGGGAGATGTAAGAATCAAGAAAAGAGTTGGTATAGCTGTAGATCACCGCTTACTTGTAGTTGCCAAGATGAAAATGTAGCTAAAGAAGCAATGCACAACTGGAGAAACATCATTACAAAGGTTCAATACAGTCTTCCTTCCAGATACTGACAAACTCAATGAATTCAAGATAACTCTCAACAAAACGTTCCAAAGCTTACGAGATCTACTGGAAGAAGAGAAAATTACTATGGAGGACAACTGGAAACGGGTCAAGGGTAAAGTAACTTTAACGTGTCAGTAGGATCTGCTCCTATGTGCCACAGATTGATCATATGCTATTCAGAACAGTTTACTAAATATCATATTCTATTTAAAATTTTGTCTACTTATTTAGCAAACAGTAGTATATGAAGTGCTGCAAGAAATATACGAATTCAGTTTTTCAGAACCTTCTAGTCTTTTTGCAAGAATAGAAAAAATTTGGTTGGTAGATTTATGCTTTTATTAATGTTCTGCTAATATAGAAGTTTCTTATATGAAGTCGACCCTTTTCATGTTGTCCAGCGCAATAATAATCAACTCGGTAAGACTGTAGTGAACAAGAACACTAGTTGGGGACAATCGAGTGTATTATAGCACAACATTACAGAATATCTCATTAAAATATGAGAACCATATGGTGAACAGTTAGTTTGCAAAATAACAATCAACTCTCTCAATCTGACTGTTTCTTCTGCGAATATCTGTTCATAGTCTCCGATTATAATTGTTCATGCATTTCCGTACCAAGTGCGTGCCGTTCCCATTCTCTCTTTACCGATCCTCTACTGAAATACATTCAATGCCCGACCATCATCATATACTACTTATGTGGATATCAGTAACCCACACCACAAGACTACTAAACAGAGAGAATATAACACTAACTAAAAACAAAATCATCTTCATTAACCATTATATTAAATGAAGAAAGTGAATTCTCTTTTCTAATTTTACTTTAAAAAAAGATGCCTAGATATACTAAGTAACCATTAATTTCAAAATGAATTACTATCAAGTGTAAATCAACGTTTACTAATTTGACTGAATTGAGAATATAATATAGTGATCAGATTAAAAAAAGAGAATAATAATCATAATAGTAATTAGATCTTTGAAAACTTTAAACCTTAATTTAAACAAAAATAATAATAATTAATTAATTAATGGAAAATAACTAAAATAAAAAATCTCTTATCTTACTTATAATTCTATTTAAGTAATCCACTAATAATACAACTTCATTATTTGTGAAACATACGTTTAGAAGTTGAAAAGAAAAAAAGAAGGAAAAAACAATCATAGAGAAGAAATATTAAAAAGAAAACAAATAGAAGAGGAATATTGTTATTTGATAAAAACTAAAGGATAGAAAAATAATTCCCAAATAATCAAAAATAAATAAAATAGAGATTAGATTAGAGATAATTGTGAAACTATGAGATTGTAAAAAAACAAAATCAAGATGTTTTTTTATAAATACATTAATCGAAAAATTGTATATCATTATTATCACCATGGTTAGTATCTAAGATGTATAATAAAAAGAATTAAAATATGAAATGTATGTTATAAAGAAAGTCAAAAAAGAATCTTATTTATATAGTTGAAAGAGTGAGTCAATTGAAGCTAGACCACCAGGGAAAACCTGGAAGCACTGACGGCCGTTTCGTCCCATTCAGGGACTCCTTAGCAGTGAGCATCCACGACCTCGCCTCGCGAGATTCGAACCCAGGACCTACCAGTCTTGCGCCAGAGCACTTAACCGATAGACCACTGAGCCGGCATTCGATGGTGTTTATGTCTACCTCCGACCAAACCACGAAGTTGATAAATAAAAATTATTGCTTAGTTTAGTAGATACTACTTTGAAAAAAGAGAGATAAAATTGTAATAGTTTAATTAAATCTGATAATTATTCATTAAATTATCAAATTATTCATAATATTTGGTTGACATTTAAAAAAACGTTTACTGGTGAAATAGTGGATCTTAGGTGTTTTAAATGTGTTTTACTGTTAAATCCTAGTGAAGATTAAACTACAGGTAACTTGTGAGAACTATTAATGGATTAATATTATATATATATATATATATATATATATTCCCATTGAGTAACTGTTCAGTAAATAGATTATGTATATCTATATTCCTATAAGCTTCATTTTGACCTATAGATTATTATTATTATACGATTTACTGTTCTTAAGTTATGTTCAGTTTATTGGTTACATTCTCCTACATTGATAGCCACTTCTTGGTTTGATCCTGTATAAATGTTATTTCCTATTTTATGATATGATGTGATTTGGTTGACTTGTACATATAAACCAAGTGTGCTTGAAATAAATGATTCGCATAGTGGAAGCTGTTATTGGCGTTCTGATTTGGTTAGACGAACAAAGGATCAATAAGCAATCTGGGCTTCTCATACCCGGTCGAATTTCATTGGTTTAGCAAGATACTGAGAAAAAATAAGTCGTATTTCGATTGGCGAATAAATCACGTGATAACTAACCGGGCTTAAATTCACATTACTTTCATTTTGAAGGATCCTTGAAAACCTGGATGTGTTAGATTTCAAGCTTATGTGACCGAATACGGTTTAAGATAGAGTTGCCGTGTGAACTGAAAAATAATTGAAAAATTAATTTGCTCGAAACAATTTACATACGACTGAGATCTAAGAAACCACGGAACCGATGAAAATGACGGACAGATATAATAATCATTTGGCCAGAGAAAATTCACAACTAGAATATACAAATTAATTTTATTCATGCCTTGATCTAGTTTATTCCTTTTGAAATATATTTATCATATTCCTCAGATCAGATTTATTTGAGCTCGAAGCGAATAAAACTCACCACTGTAGCAATATCAGTCATCCAATATTGACATTGGTACCCAGGTATTAAAATAGGTCTGTGAATTTTAAATTTCTGTGAATAAGCTTTATTTTTGTGGAGTATACTGACTTCCAGTATTTTGCTTGCAGCTTAGATTTCTATTAAATTTTGTAGTCAGATTGTGCTTTCAGTTATTCTTAGGAACTGATAAGATTCTAGGTATAATTTTTTATCTGACGATGTGCTGAATTCTGTACTTTTTAAAGTGGGATTTCTAAATTCCTGTAATGGTCAGTCATACACATATGGGCAGGCAACCTAATTTCTTCTTCCTTGTTTAAGTGGGATAACCTGAAAATAACTATCACTGACCCGAAGAGTCATGATACTGAAGTGGCGATTGAAGAGTAATATACATTAGTTCCGAAAGAGGAAGGTATCTGCCACAGCCGACTCATCACTTCAGGTAAAATTGGGTCCTTGGGGGCATCCTCACTCAGTAACAAATTTATTCGATAGTCCCATAGTTGGACGATAGATTAACTTGGCTTAGGTGAAAGTAATCAAACTCCCTCCAATACTATTGTAGCGACTTGGAAGACGTCTATCAAAAAAGCACATACGCCAGTGACAAAAATTTTCAATTATGTTGCGTCAATTCAGTAACTAGCAATTTTTTCAACTAATACTTGTGACTTTAAGTATACTTCTACAGAATGTGTGCAACCCAGAGGAAAGATAATTCTTTCTTGTGCATATGGAAATTAAGCTTTTGACAAATTGACACTTTATAAAAAGACAACGTTGAGACCACCTTACCCTTTGTTATTTGAATGAAATAAAAAAAACTACAAACTGTAAGCGAACGAATGAACTATACCTATTTTATATTGCAGTTTAAAGTCTCGTGATTAGGATTTCAAGTAAGTTACTTTCACCTACGATTATTTATGGTAGGATTGGTGGTTTCAGCGTACATATGATCTCCATCATTCTACTACTTGTTTAGTGCCTTTTGTTTTTACTTTCTATTTGAGCCCAAATTTTATAACATATATTCGAAGTTATCTTCCTGTTAACTACTTATGCATATATATAGTAGTGTGAAGACTGGTTTAGAAAGAAACTACTCAAGAAGTCATTAGCCTAATAAGTTTAAGTTGATAAATTGATTTATTACCATAAATTCCTTGAAGCAGCTCCTTTAAAGTGAAAAGTTTAAAGTTTTTTATGAGTTCCCAAACAATATGCAGAAAGCTTTTCAATGGGCTTTTTCGCATATCAGAATCCCTCATTTTAATAAAATTAAATACTTTCTTTCATACAAAATTCATCATTGCACTTCAAAATCAAGGAACCAGTAACAAGATGTTCCTGTCACACTGTAGTGTGGTCTACTTATATCCATATAAGTAGTATATGGCGATGATCAGACATAGAATGTATTTTGGCAGAAGACCGATAAGGAGAGAACTGAAATGAGGTGCAATTGATAGGAAAATGCATGAACAATGGAATTAGAGAAGATGGATTGATATTTACAGAAAGAACAGTGAAGATTGAAACAATTGATGGTTATTTTGCAATTTACTGTATGGTTATCAGAATTTAGTGAGATAGTCTGTAATTTGTGTCTAAATACATTCGATTGTCCCCAGTAGTGTTCTCGTTCACTACAACAGTAATAACAATTCTGTGACTAAAATCTAGTTTTATTTGCTAATCACTAGTAAATATGAACAAAGTACATTAAGGATTTATGAAACTAAATAATCCCAGTTAAAAGGTTGAAGAGAATTTTGTTCAGATAGAAATTCGAAGTATTATATGAATTACCATATGCCAAACTAGCTGGAAAAATAATTCAAACGTACAGAGAATTAACTATATCTCAAAAACAGAGTTATTCATAGCATTCTGAAACAACAAAGACTCAGTAAGCTGGCAATCAAAAACTGACGACAATTGTTTACAAAATTATTTCCATTAATCATTTTGCTTGATATTTAAAATAAAAAAGCAGTGCAGACAACCTTGGCTAGATTTGGCCTTGAAGGCCGAACATGTGACATATTGATATTTCATTTTTCCAAGAAACATGATTTTTCGTAATTAGTTAGATTGGACAACTCTACGATATGGTTGAGGCGGAGTACTTACAAATCTATCATTGTTTTTTATTATAAGGGTATTTTTAAAGTTATGTCGCAAACCATCGATTTCATTTTAGGATATATTTAGCTATCACCGTGTAAAGAAATATGTGACAGTAGCAAGAATATTTTTGACAATTGACTTTTATAGTACAATCTGACTCGAACGGCGTTAATGACAAAGAACTAGCAAAATTCAGTTAGCTATAAATTTTCATCGAGACAAATAAGCGGGAAGACATAGCTATCAGGAAACTGAATTCCGGTTAGACTTTTTGAAACATTTTACAAGAATTTCCCAGTCTCCAAGTAAAACAAATACATACTAGAAAAGTGCTTTGGAAATTGAGATAAATTTGTTCGATATTCCACATACTACGTTTATCACAACAAGCTTCAAAAGAATATATTGTTTTGAGATTTATGCAGTGAATACTTTATGAACTGGTTTACCGACCCTATATGTTCTCCAACAATCTGTCAGGAATTTGACCATGTACTTAAATAATGTCGACGCATATTCTAGAAGGGAGAATATTAGGGAGCGGTACGATAGAACATGATTTTTATTTCCATTTATGTTAAAATCATCCTTATTTCAATGTTGCAAAATAGATATTTTAGATTGAAAATACAAGTTGACTGAAGAAATAATTTTTTTAATTAGTTCCTTATTATATATGTACCACCATTTTTATATACGTTTCAGCTCGATTGTGCCCGTGGTGTTACTGTTTATACTTGACAATCAAGAATCGCTGTAATTCCTACGGCGCAAGGCGTAAAAACACAAAGATTTATAAGATAAAGGTCTACAAACTCTCAGGAATACGATCGCAAAACAAGTCGTCCAAAATCACTTCGTCATTACACCGAATACACTCATTTATATACAGATCTTACACATTTGATGATTTGTAAGTAAAAACTTTATAAATGGGAAGATGAAAAGCCGTACTGTTAAAAATAAACGAGGTCCACATGGAATTGTCATACTGGACAGAAGTTAACACCTGCTATTCCTGAAGGAATTTCACACTTAAAAGGCACCTTAAATGAATGCTACACTGGAAAACATAAAGCCAATAGCATAGTTACTAAAATGCTACATTCAGAATAAAGCCAATGTCAAAATGTTACACTTAGGGATAGTGCTGATGTCATAAAATGTTATATCGAGTTGAAGAGAATATGAACTCGCCATTTTATTAAAAGTTGACATTCCTAATCAAGGTTCTACAGTAATATAAAATATATTTAAACTTAATATAAAATCGACATCTAAATAAATGGTAGTAAATCAATAGGAATATTTAATAAATTTATTCTTTTTTTAAGCATGAACTGATTTATTCGGTTTTGAACCAAACTATTTGTATGATCAAGGTTCATGATAAATACCTATGTGACTTCCAAAGGATTGGAATTTATTACCAATCGGTTCGGATTCTTAAGATTCGATCACTAAGCTATCGATAATCTTATGTAATTTTAGCATAAATATAAAATAATACTTTTACTACAGTAACGATAATATATAAGAACTTTCGTCTAAATTAGAGCGAATAGTTTCACAGTATTTGGGCGCCGAGTTGATGTAAGACATAGTATATTTGTAAAATCTCAGCGAATGAATTTGAAGTAAATCCACTGTTTTGCCTGGCAATCTGGTCCAGGCTTTTCATAAACTCAGTATGTTTGAAAAAAATGATTCATATTGCAGAGATTGTTATTAGTGTTCTGGACTTAACTGATTGAGCAGAAGGCAGGACTGGCAAGTACTCTAGACTGCTCGTATGGGTTTCGTGTGTCATTAGTCCGATCGATAATTCATTGCTCTCTAATTGGCGGTATTATCACGTTATATATTAACTAGGCATCCACTCGGCCACAAGATATAACATTCACATACCTGGTAAGCATCATCGATGAATGAGGATCTGATGATAACGTAAAGGAAAGGATAGGCAAAGCAAAGACAGTATCCCTACAGTTAAAGAACATATGGGATTCAAAACTACTGCCAATCAACACCAAAGCCAGAAACTTCAACACAAAAATCAAGACAGTTCTACCGTGCGGAGCTGAAACTTGGAGAGATACCACAACCACCAACAAAAAAGCACAAGTATTTATAAACAATTATCTACGCAAAATACTCAATGTCTGTTGACTGGATACCACCAGCAACAACCTACTGTGGAAGAGAACAAACCAGCTTCAAAATGAAGAGGAAATTAGGAAAAGCCGCTTCAGATGGATAGAACATACTTTGAGGAAATCATTAGACTGCATCACGAGAGAAGTTCTAACTTGGATTCCCTAATAAGAACGGAAAAGAGGAAGACCAAAGAACACATTGCGTCGATAATTGGAGGGAGATATGAAAAAGATGAATAGCAACTGGAAAGAACTAGAAGGGATTGCCCAGGACAGTTGTTCGATGGATAATACTGGTGAGCAGCCTCTGCTCCTCCACGAGGGGTAACAGGCGTAAGTAAGCAGAGAGTAAGACAGTAAAAAATAATGAAGTTAAATCAACGAAACAATGGCACTATTTAACACTGTTTTTAAAATAAGCACTTACCAACTGATACTACTTAGCGTTTTTTCTTAACAAGGTTGTTTTCTACAAGATGGGGCTGTCGACCCCACGCCCAACCCTTCGCCTTTACACGGGCTTGGGACCGGTAGTAGCATTAGAATAGCTACAGGCGGAGTTACTTACTAGGAATTCATAATTTGAATAATCATATTAACGTTTTGCATAATAGATGTGTAAAGTAAATCGTAAATGAAATAGGTGACATTTGAAACAGGACTAGCAAGTA
>NW_017385987.1:648122-675367 GCF_000237925.1 Schistosoma mansoni | reverse complement strand
GTTATTATTATTGGTTGTTGTCTTTATTTTCGGTATTGTATCATTGTTAATTTCTTGCTTAACGCAAGATAATGATAAGGGACTAGGTTTTGATGATATATTACAAGATTTTAACGAAAAACTTCCAGATTTGGTTTTGAAAAGATGTGAAGGCTTTTTAACATATGATTTGATACATAAATTTGAGGAATTCATATAAAATGGTATAGGTAGATATAAATGGGAACGATGAATATGAACTGGTATATCTTCTAAATTATTATTGGATTGACCAAGAATTTGACGTTGTTCTAGTGGTATAGAATAGTTTAAGCGAATTTTACTAGGTGGTAAGACAATAGGTGATATCCCAGTATTCACAAGACGTGAAGCCTAAACGAAAGGTATAAATTAGAAGCAAATAGTTATTTTTATTAGCTATTTCATTCGAAAATAAATGAATATAAATGGAAATTAAGTAAAGATACACAACAAAAACTAGTCAAATAATCGGGATATTTTGCTCATTTAGTTATTTTCCTACATTTTGACAATGTTCACAGGAATAACAGTCAGTCAGTCATCTATAACGTAGAACCAGACACATATATACATCGGTCCAACTTACCATACCTCATTAGTACAACAAACTGAACACCAAATTCATAGCAGCATTTACTTCAATGGTAATAATATATAAAAAAAAAGATTGCATATAAAGATATCATACAGGAAGAAAGAATTAGTTCGTAGAAAGAAAGGTATAAAGTAATATTAATTTGTCTAAAGAAAATGAGCGCTAGAAGATGGATATACAAATATGAAATAAATGTTTATTATCAATAAAAATTAACAATGTAAAGTAAATCATTATAAAAACCCCTTGTAACTAAAGGTATATAGCTATCAGAAAAACAGATAAACTCTAAAAATAAGTATAATCATCATGTTTCGTCAATAATAAAGATATATTTGATGAAAATATTGGAGAAATGTAAACTCTTCTCAATAATCTTGATAATAATGAATTGATATTTGGGTCAGAGTTCACATCCAACAGATACAGAATGTTACTTCAGGACTAGTCTACGCCATAACGCAATTTGCCGATCAAGAATAAAGTAATTAAATAGGTCGATTAATCCACCTATTTCGGTTACTAACTGGTAGCTAATGTCATGTTTGTCTAGTCCTTAGTGTTGATTGAATTCTATCGACCAAGTTGCAATATGGCCACCAATCTGGGTGACCCGACATTGGGTGAATCCTATTTTGATGTTAGGTGGTTGGAGGGAGTCAGCGAAAAACCCTAGACTTGGGTTTTGTGTGAATGGACCCTAATCAGCAAAGGGTATCTAGAATATTCATGGAAATAATTCTTTCGGTGGAATTCGAAGGTAAATCCGTAGACAACCTCTAAACAAGAAAGTAACTGACGTTATAAGGTAGTCACCTTGTTACTTTCGTTTTTTTCTTAAAGTTTAGTCAAAAGCAAGCTGAACAAAAGCTATAAAAATTGACAAATAACCACAATCATCACGCTACTTTCATAAATAATCTTATCAAAACACACATACATTCATTCGAACTTACTTGAAATGTTTCTCCGACAACAGTACACCCTTCATATAATAAGTACACTTCAGGTAAACCACGATACAGACTGTTTGTTTCAAGTTTGACAAGACTGGATTTCTTAGAACCTTCGGAAAGAATTGTATGATGAACAAGTTTCTCGAGAATAACACCTTTCAATTTTAAACTTTTGGAAATTTCATTTGGAGATGGTCTGGAAATATTGGAAACAAGTGAAAATAAAATAAACAACAAATATTCATATAGTTGAATATGTAAGGGAAGAATGAGATTTGAATATATATATATATATATTTGCTGTTTTTTTATTTCTGTGGTAAAGTATTTCCCTATCTGTTTCGCAAGAAAATACTTAAGCCTGTTACTTATTACACAGACCACATATGAGGGACCCATAACCAACTTTGTCCTGAGCTCTCCTTTTCAGTTGTTACCGAGTTCTTTTTATGGTCTTGATGTCTGCTTTCGATTCCCGGCGTCGATTTTTCTTTGCCCTCGGAAATTACAAATTAAGAAATTACACTTTTGTAATGCTATTTGTTCAATGAATTTTTAGTTTTAATTTCATTTTGACCACCATCAGGTGATTACCCGAAGCTATAACCATCTCCTCTCTTTATTCTCATGATTTTCATGGACCTTCTGAATTTTCTATTGATGCAAATACGATCGACCTGGTTCCTGCAGTATGGTCCAGTAAAAATCATGTAGCTTTGTTTATGAATTTGCAAGGAAAAATAGTGCTACCCAAAACCATGTTGTTGAAAGCACATAGATTTGCTAGTCTTTCACCACTCTCGTTCCTTTCTTCAAGTCCATGTCGTCTCATGATGTCTTCGTACCCTATATTTGCATATTGACCTTGGTATTCAGATCTCTCATCACGATGGTCAAGTTTTTCCGTTGACAGGTCTCTACAATGAACTGCAGCCTCTCATAAGACTGATCTGTATCGAAGTCACCGCCATCATTTGTGGGAGCATAGCACTGGGTGAGATTGATTGTAATCCTCTCCTTTTTTGTTTTAGAGGATACTTTGGTGATGCTAGAGGGGTGAGATTGCCATCTTGTGAGTGTTTTTTCGTGCTTCTTTGAACACGATCAGTGGGATTTCTTGCGCGTCCGAAACATTTTCTCTTTCTTTGTGACCAGAATACAACAGAACCTGTCCCGAAGCTAATCTTTTCTGTTCAGCTTGTGCCTAATGGGTCTCGCATATTCTAATCAAAACAAGGTTTAATTCCCTCATCTCTGTAGCTATTTGAATGGTCCTCCTTGTCTTCTATATTGTCTGGCCATTCCATGTATTTGTATTACTTGTCGCTCTGACTGCCAAAAAGGGGATCGTCCTCGTAACTTTCGAAGAATCATGACTTACAACATGAGGCGTCATAACTCTTCTATGTGAAACCGTTCAACTTCTAGAGCGGAGTTAAGGTGGCTTAAATGACTTTTCCTGGTTACGTTTTTCAGCAAAATTATATTAAATACATTAATTCAGGTTATTTCAAGTACATTTATTTATTATTTATAAAAGTGATCATGAAATCATAAGAACTAAAAAGCAATTATTATCTATTGTGTTGCCAAATACTTGTTCACTCATAAATAAAGCTTTCGTAAATGGTTGAAGGTCAGTATGAGATACATTTGCTTTATGAAGGGGGGGGTATGAAACTGATTTTCGTATCCCCGTTACATAAACTATTTAAGGGTACTTCTCCTTGAAGAGTCTGAAGAGAAAACTAGGTTAGCGGTGGTTTTGGAAACTTGAGAGCTTGACTACAAAACTCAAGGGATACTTGTTTGAAACAGGTCACACAAGAACGTTATTTGAAATGTTTTAGGTGAGTTACATTTGTGCATTTCAAAACTCAAGGCCAGTGATGAAAACCAGTGGGACAACATGAGGACTGTTATTTTAGGTCTTTCCTAACCTCTACCCTCCATTGGGAAAAGGCAGAATCACTGGAAAGGCTGGAAGTCCGAGAGAAGCACCTAACTACCATCATACGTTAGTACAATCAGCAGTACGATTTCACCCTTGAAACTTACAATTTACTGTTTTAGTCATAGAGATATCAATGCCCAAGTACTACGTTAAAGTGATGATTATGAGAATGACCATACTAAACTGAGCGTAAAACATAAGACTTTACCCTGTTGGTTGGAATCTGACTGGTTGGACCAGTTAACCACAGTTCTTAAACAATGTATGTTGCTGTCACGTAGTGAGTCTAACCCAAGAACTATAAGACTGCAAGTGTATTGTTCCAATCAACCAGACACTCCAAAATTTCATAATTTTATTCAAAAAGCTAAACTGTAATAAAACTTAAGAGATGGATAGATGGAGACAAGACGTTATACAGAAAAATACAAACAAAAGTACAAAATATTAAAATAAAAGTATATTTGTCTAGAAGAATCGGTTATGTAGCCAAAAAACACCTTCAAAGTAACATAAACATATTAGAAACTATAGACATAAATATAATAAAACGTGAAACCAAAACAACTTAGATGTACAGACATATGTCTCATTGATTGATTGTTTTTAACACGCTAGTCAATCTGCATAAATAGGCAAAGAAACAAAGGATGAAATGTATTGTAATTTGGAGAAAACAGTTTAGTAAACAAAGAATCGTACTAAAGGCGAATAGACTGATAAATTATATTACATCATGAAGTTATTGGCTGTGCATTTTAATCTTTGAAGAAAATGAAGATCTACTGAATGGAGTTTATGAAATATGACTTTGGACCAATTACAGTTACATGAATTCATTTAAATGTAATTAACTTCAAAATCTTAAACATTTTATGACTTTCCATTTATTTCTTTTGTGCTTATTCTAATCTTTACGATTTTGTTGATCTCTTTTCTTCGTGCTATTAAACAAATTGTTTCATCATAAATAGATGAACCTGTAGCGTCTAGTGCTCTGTCAACCACAAATGGTTTATTCTAGCTTCTGGGCATACCAATTTACTTATTCTTCTTGAGTGACATTTTGACCTTGTCAACTACTCACCTATAACCTTGACTTTTTATATGAACGTATATGTGTCCATAGCATACCCTATTCATAATGTATCTTTAGCTTATTTTTGTCTGGCTATAAATAATAAGTCACGCTTTATTGATGGGAGTTGTCGTATTTGCCTTCTCCGGTCTGCTTCTCTGCTTTGTTTCTCTGGTTGTCTGTCTGGACTAACAAGTTTATGAAATATACTTATCCAAAATTCATTCTCATATATGAGAAATTTTATTTTGTTATTCTCTAACACGAATTAAGTCGATAATTATATACGAGGATTGGCAGCATTTATATTTCGTTAATATCATCATACGATCTAATCGGAGTCAGATCCACGAAGAACTAAAACCTTTGTGTTATATTTTATGCAGTTGTAACTGGTAGAGTAATGCATCTAGTTATTGGCTTATGTCTATGAATAATATTGTCACCTAAAGCCAAGTTCGAAACGTAGATTTTTTTGGAATGTATTTTTAACTGAGAGTTCGGTAACAGAAGAAAGTGATCAGTCGATAAATATCGATATAGTAATCACCAGTAGTAGAAACAAAATAATTATTCATACAACAAGAATACTAAATGGTGAGTCATGAAGCAAAATTAGTGAAGCATTTTGAAGGTAAGAAACCGTTTTGTATTACAAAATTGTCTGAACATTTTAAGCTGGTTGGTTAGATACAGAAAAGATCAAAAACAACAAGTCTAATGTCCGAAGATAAATTCGTACTGCCGATTGTACTGGGTTGTGGCGGTAGTAAGATCTTTCCTATAGATAACGAGCAACTTTAACGATGTTGCATTCCTGCAACAAAAGGTAGAGTTTAGTAAAGGTCAACTCTTGAAATAGCACTCTTCATGTTGTCCCACGGGTTTTGTCACAGAATGCAAAGTCTGAGAAGTACAGATCTGATACATTAAAACTCTCTCACAAAATAGCCATGTGTACTTGACATTAAACAAGTTTCTCATGAGCTCTTCGGTCACGCTCTCAGATTATCGAGGCCATCACTAACTCTATTTTCGTTTCAGATACCTCGATTTCTTCTTACAAAAATAAGAAGTTGGAATAAACCGTTTTTCAAATAGAAATAAAGTAAGCAATGTGGAATCACTGTTTCGTCACGAATCACTAAAGACTAGGTAGTACTGGATAGCTATTACATCCTAGAAAGGAACTCCTCATCAGTGTGTACTAGAAATACCTCTTACAAACTAAACTAATCTTCACAAAACCCCTTTATTAAAACAATAATAAAAACTAACAATAATCTCACCTATAACCAACATGCAGATGATCATGTAGTGCATAAGCAGCAATCGGAAATGATTTTGGTTTTGACTGAATTTGTTGTGGTTTACCCCAACAAACAATTAGAAGTTTTTGATATAGATCCCAAGTAGTCTATTTCATTAGAAATGAAAAAAGAAATGAAATCTGGAGTCTAAGAAGCATAAACTTTCTCTTGAAATCATGCAGTCACAGTGTATAACTTGGTACGTCTGCACATTAATTCAAGTTCCCATACCCCATTAGCATATACAGATGAACTTATTAGGCCGAATCCCACAATAGTAGAGGTAGTAACAGTATCAGTGGTAATAAGAAAAATTAGACATCAAAGTTCTGACTCGAAAAGTGAATGCATTTACTGAATTAAACACAAAAATAAAATTTATGAGAAATGTAGAATCTCAGAATTTAGGGGAAGACAAATAATGGATGCACCTGCACCATTCGAAACGATTTTGAGCAATGTCGTTCAAAATCTCTAACCACTGTTTACGATGATTACTCGAACTCCAACCAAATAGTCAACATCTGTTGACATGGCTAAGTCCAACTGTCAGTAAATTCATGGATTGACTCTATGTTTTGGTTTGGCCGCCATTAGCTTTCTTCCAACCTCCTCCTACATCACACAACATCCCCCGTTGAAGTAGACGGTAGTCGGACATACGTAACACATGTTCTAACCCCCTCACTTGATGTAAATTTACTACCTTATCAATCGACTTTCCATCCTTAGCTAGAACCCTATTAGTAACCCAACTATTGTCTTACTCAGTGGTCCAAAATACGCGAGCAATGGTTCGAAGACATCAATAATTGAATACCAGCAACCTACGAACATAATCTAATCTTAATGGTCATGGTTCACATCCATAGAGTAGAACGGAGCACATTGCTGCGCGGTAAATTCACCCTTTGTTTGGAAGACGGATATCACGCCTACACTACAGTTGACTCAAGTTGGCAAAAGCCAATCGAGCCTTGTGAATCCAATTCGCTTTTGCCAATATGATGAATTGAAATTGGTCATCTGCTGGTGCTTTTATTGAGTCAACAAAACTTAAATTTTCATAGTCTTAATAAGTCATGAATTGATCTTAGTTACACTGCCATTAAAGACCTAGAAGAACTGGATAGATGTCTCGTCCTAATATGGGACTGCTCATGTCAAGTGTGAGACAGTCACCCACTGCAGGTAATAAAAGATAGTTGCACAATACCAAGAATTAATTGAAGTTAGATATTAACACAGTTGGATCCCGGTTCAGTGGTCTAAAGGTCAGGAATTTGCACGTGAGATCGAAGGTCCTGCGTTCTACTCCAGAATAAGTTGTGGATGAACACTGTCGAGGAGTACCATACTGAGATGAAATGGCCGTCCAGTGTTTCTACGTTTCTAATGGTGGTCTAACTAAGGTCAGTTTGTGATTTAGAAACCCAAATTACCACATATTTGTGACAAGATGATGGGGTGATAATTAGTGTTTATAAATGGGAAGATAAATATACTCGTGTTTAGTTGACAGATCTGCATAGATTATTTTGAACTGAATTTAGTTTTATGTCGCCGATTGATATCAGCTATGGAAACACTGAAATTAGGAAGCGCTAAACAATAGTTTTGAGTTAAATGGCTGACATCCCAGTGAGAGGGCATGGCTAGTGGAGTTCAACCATCCCCATACCGAGGCAGTTACCCAACAATGGACGCTGAAGGCTATCTCGATACGTAGTGAACTTATTGAAGTTGAAAATGTGAACCGCAGGAGGATAATTCAATAATCCAGAAGCAACGCGCTCCCCGAGAGGCCCGAGGGTCTCAGGTTTGAGCCTCAAAGTCGTGAGTGTCCATTTCTGGAGAGTTCCATGTTGGGACGAACCAGATCTGCAGTGTTCTCTGGCCTTCAATAATACATTGACTAGTATCCATGTTTGTTTTTTATCACTTACTCCAAATAGCAAAACTATACAGATTATGTATAAAACTAAAGTCATATCGTTGTCACTGTAAGAAGTTATGTGCATCCTCATAAGACTTTTTTCGGAAATTAAATAAATTATAAAATAAATATTATGTAAACAAAGATGGATAGTGGCTAGTAGTGGAATCCAGGACACGCGTTCTGTCCTATTTGGGACTCACCAGCTGGATGTACCTGCACCTCAGAGTTGATGTTTACTCCGGGACTCGGGCCCAGTACCGTTCGCTTCAAACGTCATCGCGTTATCCCAGAGTGAACATCAACTCTGAGATGCAAGTACATCCAGCTGACGAGTCCCAAATAGGACATAACGCGTGTCCTGGATTCCATTGCTAGCCACTGTCCACCTTTGCTTATAATGCTTGTGAATTAAGGCAATACCGGGGCAATACGCACAGCATGCACGTATGCCAATAAAAGACTGATCAATTGCAGTCCTAAACATCAATGCTCAGATTCAAGCAAACAATACCAACTAAATTTAAATATTATGTAGTTAGAGAATTTTTACTACAAACAGATAAAGAATATCTCTACGATCACTGAAATTCCAGTAAGCAAAGAAGACATTTCGTAACTACAAAACACTAATAGTAAAAATTTCCACCAAATTTATTATAATAAATTTCACAGGATGAAGAAATGAGGGAAACAAAGACAGATTATTACATCTGAAATCAGCACTTATCGATCGTGTATTATGACATAATGATGAAATTAACCAATCATGTATTAATAATAACATTTTTGGCTAGTTTACATGTACCCAATATCCAGTATGAATGTTTATTTTATATAACTAAAAGAAACACTGCACTAAATTATTATATCCGGACGAGAATAAATGAATAATAACTGTTAGGAATTACTTATGGACTAATTAGAGGTATGAGGGCGATTATCACTTCCCGGTTGCCCACAAAGTGGAAGGGTTCTTCTGGAGGTACCCCGAAAGGAAATTGGATTAGAGGCGGTCTTAGTGACCTGAGAGCGTGACCGCAGTGCCCAAGGGACAACTGCTTGAGGTCGGTCACGCACGACCTTTTTGTGGCTAGTTTTTGTGTTAGCTCCGTTCTTCAAAGGACCTTACCGCCGGAGACGGAAATCCGTGGGATAAGGCGAGGTGTGCATTTTTAGGGTCGACCTTTTCTAACCCCACCCTTCCATTATGGGAGTGCAGCGTCGCTGTTATGCTGGTTATCTGAAGGAAACACCCTACTGCCATTACACCTCTGTACAGTCAACAGTACGACTTCGCCTTTGGACCTTGGGTTTGCTGCTTTTAGTCTTACCGCTCTTCAACCGACCTGCATGGCATGGTAGGACCTTGAGGAACGATTGTTTCAGCCAGTATAGCTCGATTGGTTCATCACGATAGGCAAGCCCTGATGATATGTAAACCCGACCACCAGGTCAAGGTAGCAGGTACAGTCTAGGAGTAGCTAAGTGGTTAAAGTATTTATCTTTCGACTTGTAGATGATGTGTTCAAACTCAATTCCACTTAATACAAAATTCTGGACTTCATACATGAGTCACACTAAATTGTAATCAATAAAAAGGAGAAATATTATAATGGCGAAACACTCATAGGTGGATTTAAGAAAAACGTTACTTCCTTCAAAGTGGTACAATGTATTCAAGTTTATGAATGCGGGAATCGGCAGCAATATAATAATATTTTAAGAGAATGAACAAGAAAATTCAACCAGTTTAGTATGTCAAAATAACAAGTTGGTATTTGTGTCAAGAAGGTAGATTATCTGACCAGAAAAGATTGAAACTAAAATATTACGACTACCCTTTTGTCTGTTAGACTGCAAATTTTATTTCATTTGTAAAGTATTGTTAATATTTTAAATGAATTTCGATCAGCCTTAGTTGATATATATGCACCTTGAAAGAATACCTTCAATATTAGCAGTGGAACCTAGGACGCGAGTTTTATTCTATTTGAGACTCGCCAGCTGAACTTACCTCCATCCTAGTGTTGATGGTCACTCAAAGACTTGAACTTAGTATCTTTAGCTTCAAAAATCGGCGCGTTAGTTATTGGGTTATTGAGTTCAGATAACCACTAGCTTGTGTAATGGATAAATGAATTTTATTTGTAAGAGCTTGAATTTTTATGCCGTTGTTGTCAATTCTTAAATAGAACGAAACGTGTTCTGAATTCCACTATTAGTCACTATCCAACTTTACTAAAAATATTATTGTTTTAATATTAAAAAATATGGTACAAATTAAACAAACTATACTAAATGACGAATATAATTCACTGATGATATGGATAGTGAAGTATATATAATAGATAATCGGTAAATGTAAACGTTACGGTTAAAATAATAAACCATAAAATAATACAATTCTTATTGTCCAATTTCTATTTTCACAGTTGAAATCACGTGATTCTAGCTAGACCACTATTGAGGACCTGGAAGCCTTGGACAGCTGTTTCGTCCAAGTATGGCACGCCTCAGTAGTGTGCATCCACTACCCCCACGTGGGAATCGAACACAGAGCTTTTGGTCTCGTGTGTGTGATGGTTGTGAGGAACCCTATGTAAAGGCGAAACCGCCCTCCAGTGCTTTCAAGTTTTTGATAGCGGTCTAGCTAAGATCTCTTCGTGATTTCAACTAACAATTTCTACAATCTCTACATATCCCCCATACTAATTCCTATTTGGTCATAATATTTTATATACGATTTTAATTTGTTGATTAGATCTCATCGTCTCAAACCGTATAGTTTTCCTCATCTATATATGACCTTTACTCAATACTACCAAATAAGTCATTTTATTTTGCAACATTTAAGACTGAACCGACCGGAAATTTGCCATTTTCAATTAATGATGCGGATTATTTACTTTACCTACTTACGCTTGTTACCCCTCATGGAGAAGAATAGGCCACCAACCAGCATTCTCTATCAAACAACAGATGGGGTTGGCTATGTCTTTCGAAAGTTTTAATATCGATGTTTGTTGCCTATGCGAGACCCGTATTCAAGACTCTAATAAAGTACTACAAATTCATTCTCTATCTGTCGCTTCGAAAAGCTTGCTTCATGTGTGTTTATAACTCCACCTGTAGCTCTTCTAGGGCTACTGCCGGTCTCAAGCCCGGGTAAAGGAGGGTCGGGTATAGGGTCAGCAACCCCATCCCGTAGAAAATAACCTTTCAAAAAAACGCTAACCAGGATAAATAATAACATGAACTAATTCAACTTTAACGTTGTGTCTATTGTAACATACTGTCAGTTTTAGATTCACAACTGCAAAGCTTGATGGAGATTTTATCGAAAACGTTTATTCGCTCTAAGACTCGTTGTTCTTGTAGAATATAATAAATGGAAAGTTTCAAAATAAAATTTAAAAAAAAAGAAACAACCTACACCTCCAAGCATTGCAGTTTTATAAAATTTACGAGCAGCATTAGTATATTTTTCATTTCTACCCAATAAAATGAGACCAGAATAAGCAGCTGGCAAAGATTCAATGATATACAATTTAGGAATTTCAACAGATCTAGATAAATTCGATGAATCATCATTAGAAGTATCCTGTTGTTCCTGTTCCAATGATGTGATTATAGTGTTTAGTTGGGGTAAACAATCATTAATACCAAGATCTGATGCACTGCATAACTAGTTCAATGATCAAAACATTAATGAGAATGAATAAAGAAACAAGTAAAATCAAGATTGTTAGAAAAAGGGCGAATAGTAATGTATCAAATATTAAAATTGAAATGTAAGCAAATAACAAATTGAGAAAACTTGCAAAGCATCATTGAACAATTCTGTCAAAAATCAAAATCAGAAGTATGTTTGTTTATTTATTTAGTTTGATCATGGAGAGCAAACTAATTAAACATAATTGACCATTTCACTTTTTCTTGGTGACCTAATTAACTCTGTTGGGTTGATGTTGGATACGGTTTAAAGACATATACAAGTAACAGCATGTAATTATTTAGCTACTTAAACACAGAAAAGCACCTTTAAGCTAAATATTAAGAATTGAGGCAGCGACATTATGCATTAAGTGATGTTTCACTATTTTATGTAGATAATAGTCACATTCCACTAGGCTTTAAAGTATATCATCGTTACAGAGAAATTAAATTACGACAACCCATCTAAAGCAAAACGACTTTGAAAGAACGAACGTCATTGCATGTTCAGAGTACTTTAATTAAACCTATCAATCTTTGGAAACTAATATGATCCTTGGTCTGTTTTACGTATGTATCAATAATGCTGAAATCTCCTATACAACATATATTGTTCATAGGCATTTTCACAAATAGTATATTACGTTTACTGGCCTAGAAATTGAAGCAACTTATATATGACATTCTACCAGGCTAACTCGAAGCTGTTTAGTATCAGGCCAAACTACATCCTGAAATATAAGATATCATATTATCTTCTACAAATGTTTAGCGGTAAAACATGAAATTTACATCAGTAATTTACCCTTGGTAAGTCTGTTGATGGATTTCAGTAAGCTAGCAAGGATATAAAAAAAGTAGATTCTTATAGTAGCAGAAGGTTAGTGAAATGCAATGAGATGATAAAGTCTATCTGCTTTTGACTAATACATATTTCATAAAGACTACAATTTGTTATTTGTAGAAATCCTTTGTAATTCGAACCGGAAAATCCCACTTTACAATTCTCATTTATAACGCTTTGACGTAATCAGTATATTCATTGACTTTATGCGCACTATTCAAACAACAAATGTATCCGGAATAATGAAATGATGGTATACTTAAGCTTAGAACGTACTAAATATTATAAATTAACTTAAAACTTCAGGAATATTATATAGGTCAACTTTCTTGCTTTACTCTACTATAATGAATGTTAGTTTTCAAACAAACTGTTTGGTCACTTTTATAAAGAAACATGACTCCATTTTCTTACTTTAGGATTAATCATTGTAATAGCTTCACGACTAGCTAGTGAATGACCCCAAACAGAAAGATTAGGTGGTTTATCAATCACAACAAAATGTTTAGTTAAAGCTACAATACGCTGACTAAGATACTGAGCCAATTCATGTGGATCTGTCCAAGACAGATATTTTGGATACGGCGATTTATCAATTGTCAATTCAGTAGAATTGCTTACAACATTTTGAGCAGGTGCAGTTGAATACTGAGGTAGATAACATTGGTTATTATTAAATTTAGATCTGATTAGTAGTTGATCAATCACATTTGGAATGTAACAGTTTGGAAATGTATACAAATACAAACTTTTATTCAGCATTGTATTTTTTCTTGTCTGTATAAATCTAAAACTAATAAAGAGAATTGATTAACAAACTGAAGGACGAATAAAAAAGAATACAAATTTACATCATCAAAATAATAAAAACTTTTGAATAAAAGTGTGGTGATAATTGCGTAGAACAAACCAACAATTCAAAAACACATTCAGTGATCAAAGGGTTCATGCGGGCTAGAACTAAACAGCAAGACATATTCGCAGCATTTAGGGCTACGATGTTCGTCGTCGAATGGGAAATCATGTTATAAGAATATGTTACCGGTGAGCTCTGTCCAGATCATAATATAAAAACATAATATAAGAAAGAAAATTCAATTGTTTCCTACTTTTTAATCGTTGTGCATCATTAACGTGAGACCTCTTCCTCAATAAACTACTAGGTAATTATTATATTTAATCTGGTTGGCTTTTAAACATAATAATTATCTTGTAGTTTACTGAAGACGAGGTCAGAATCAATTAGAAGATTTAGATCTCGAAGATGATCTGGCCCTCCTATCCCATACACACGAACAAATGCAGATGAAGACAACTAGTGTAGCAGAAGCCTCTCCATCGATAGGCCTCAACATATACAAGAGAAAAAGTAATATCCTCAAATCCAAAACGGATAACACCAACTCCATCACACTTGATGAAGAAACTCTGGAAGATGTGGAATCTTTCACGTACCTGGGAAGCATCATCGATGAACAAGGAGGATTCAATGCAGACGTAAAGGCGAGGATTGGCAAACAACAACAGCATTCCTACAATTGAAGAACATATGGAACTCAAAACAACTGTCAACCAATATTAAAATCACAATATTTACTACAAACGTCAAGAGAGTTCTACTATGTGGAGCTGAAACGTGGAGAACTACTACAACCATCATCAAAATAGTACAAGTATTTCTAAACAATTGTCTACACAAGATACTCAATGTCCGTTGACCGGATACCATCAGCAACAGCCTACTGTGAGAGAGAACACATCAGCTTCCAGCTGAAGAGGAAATTAGGAAAAGACGTTGGAGTTGGTGGATAGGAAATACATCGAGGAAATTACCAAACTGCACCATGAGGCAAGCCCTAATTCGGAATCCTAAAGAAAAACAGAAAAGAGGGATACCAAAGAACACACTACGTCGAGAATTGGAAGCAGACATGAGAAGGATGAATAGCAACTGGAAACAGGTGGAAAGGACTTCTCAGGACACAGTTAGATGGAGAATCCTGGTGGGAGGCCTTTGCTCCTCCACGAGGGGTAACAAGTGTAAATAAGTAGGTAATTATTATATTTGCATATCTACCATAAGCAACTGGTTGTTAAGTAAACTGTAAGTCCGACATCACTACAGATTACTACTGTATGGACGAGACAGTATACTATTTTCCACCAACAATTTACACTTAGGTCACAAACACACAGATCATGAAAAGAATCAAGAATCATAAAAATAAGTAATATTTATTGGCTTTCGTGTTGTGTCAAAAAATGATATATTAAATTTCAAAGTGTCAGGAATTATATCAAAACTAGATTATTCTTGTCATTCAAGGTTGACACTAACAAAAACCGAATTATGTCCATACACTAGTTTATATAACGATGTTTACTGGACCGCTGTTCAATAATTCAAAAATGTTTAAATTCATCGTGGTCACCGATATCCCAAAGTATCAGTATTTAATACGTGAGATTTCGATTTATTCAAAGATGTAACAATCGGCAATAATGTACCAACGAAATCTATTGGCTCTTCACTTAAATCCAATAACTAACAAACAACTATCAACATAGAAAGTCAAAAAAAAGAACAGTAATTAAATTAACTACGCAGTACTCTGACCAGATGTACCACTGATCTATATTATTAGATGTTTTGACAAAAGGTAATGTCTCCTAAAGTTTGTGGCGTCTATTTAAAGAAAGTTTGTTAACAGAAGAGCACCATGAAAATTAATTAATATTGGATGAACTGATGAATATTCTCTAGTAAGCGTTATAGAAAACCGAATGAAGAAATTCGTTGGAATAGTGAGACAAACAGAACAAGAGATTTTAGGTCTGAAAAAAACCTCAAAGGTGATTTAAGTTGAAATTACTAAGATGTGAAATATTAAGAGATATGTTTATACATGTTTAGTAATATTCTTCGCAGGTGTAATGGAGCACCACTTATTCGTTGTGATGCAGATGTTGGATAACACAAACAATTGACGAAACAAGATGTTGAGTATAATACTTTGTAAATCTGTGCAGAGACGATAATTCGATTGGTGTCACCATCTTGAAACACCTACTTCGGTGGCTTGGACATGTTTTACGAATGTCGTCCCAGAGACTTCCACGTCGTGCATTATTTGCCGACTCTGGGACTGGTTGGAAAAAGCGGAGAGGAGGTCAGTGTATGACATGGTGTCGTGGCATGAAAGAAAGCTGCAAAAGGCTAGCTTCTGTTGGTCCTTCACGACTCCCTGGATGGGGTCCGAGAGATGGTGCAACACAGTGGCTAGAGACGTTATCAGATATGGCTCAGAATAGAAGCCAATGGCGGTCCTGCTGTAACCTTCTTCTACTTTCTTCATAAAGAGTGGCTATAACTATCCTAACTGAGAGAGCTCTTCTGGTTGTACATTCAGTTCCCCCCATCACTACTCTTCTCCTTTTCTTTTTTTTCCTTCTTTTATATATACGCATCTTCCTCCTTCTCCCATTCTCATTATTTTGTGTGGCGCATATGTATCCGGTGCCCTTTGTACCAATATATATGTGATTAAATAAATAAAAAACAAATAAATCTGTGCATCTTCGTTCATAGGAGTGATTAGTGTCCATCAAAGAATAACTTACAGAGTCATACAGGTAGCCTGTAACAAACATACTAGTGAGTCTCACAAGTATAGCGATAGCAAATGGAAAGCATATTTTAATGCGAATAGTTTGAACAAAAAGCACTATAAATTTGAAGCAAATAAGGAATCGAAATTAGAATTAGACCTAAGAGACAAACTTGTAAAAACAGTATACTATTTTATATTAAAGAAATAATATTATTAAATTTCAATACATCTCGTCCATAAATAGCACTAATAATATCTAAGCAACAAAAGTACTTCTAAATACCCTTTCATTTAATAATACTATAGTTAAGCATTTCACTGTACTAACTACTATAAAATTTGTATCGAGAACCACATAGATAGTAGTATTCAAGAATGTACAAGACATTCTTCTAAGTGAAACATACTAAAATTTTAAATTTAGTTTTAAAATGTAAAGCTCCTAAATATATTTCCAATCTGCATATATAGATTTATTTTAGAGAATTTTCTTAAAGCAAATTATTAGTAACAGTGGACAGATAAATGTTTCTAAATGGTGCCTATATTAGTAGTATGTTATTTGTATTATAAAGTAGCAATATGTACATCAAATTTGTTAACTAGAAGAAGTGAAACTGAGCTAGTCGAACAGCAGTTTTATGGGATTTTTACTTCTTGGTGATAAGTATTCAACTTTTCAAAATTACTTCCTGCTGAGATTCTGTTCACTGGTAGCTTACTAACATTTAGCTTTGCTTTTCTCTTGATCACAGTTTCACTCATTTATCTGACATGTTTAATTGATTGTGATCAGTCATTTGTAGGCCAATACTTATGATTCATAACAATTTTGTTGTTTCATCTTCAAACACTTAAATTAGGTTTGTTAGTTTAAAGAGATTGATAAATAATGCACCATGGTTGACCATAACGAAAAGAAACCAATTATTTCAAGAAATTTAAAGAATAATAGTTGCAACTAAGTGGATAAGGACTGCTTTTTACATTCGCTACTCAACATTGGTTTTAACTGGTCTTTCGTGATCCTAAAACCACATATGTATGGGCCAAACAAATAATGAGGATTTTGCCCTACCATCGTCGGCGAATTTCTACTCACTAGCCAGTCTCCAACAACCGAGTTTTTGTGGTCGGTTAATAAAAACAAATATGATTGTACCATCCGATCAAGTCAAACTACTTCGTCCAAAATATCAATCAAAAATTGGAACAACAGTCTTAAGTGATTAACAAGATGAAGTCACAACTTAAAAACCAACTATGATTATATATTCAATCCATGTAAGGTTTAGATGGAAACAAATGACCAAACGTATACCCTTTTTTGAAAATCGAATGAGTATTTGAACAGCATTATACATCGTATATGTTGCAAAACATAGCTGGACATCATCTAATTTCGTTCATAGTCAGTAAATAACTTTTTTCACACCAAAAAATAATTGACAAGTGAGAATGATATGAGTAAAATAATTCACCGAAATCCGTTAGTTATATTTTGAATTTGTGAAAGTTTGTTAAATTTTTACGATTTTTAGTATGGAAATGGTCATCACTAATCCGCTTTATAGCTAAACGCTTGAAAAAAAAAACAAATACGTGGGTCATGATACATTAACCTAATCGGCTTTTTGGTACCTTATACATATAATAAATTACTAACTTGTCATTTTTACTGATACTCCCATTAAGTATTAGTACAAATTTCTACTATCAAGTCTGTTATCTACGAAATATAGCTAATTACGAAAGACATATAAAGATAAATGAATAAATAGATATCAAATACAGACAACAAGTACACAAAGAAAGAAAACATGCTTAGAAGCATATAAATATATAAACATGTTTTGTTTTATTTACTTGAGATATAATTTATTCACATACATTAAAATGAATAAAAAAACAATCTTCAAAATAAAATTTGTATACTATACCAAATACTACTGAAAAAAGGCGTAAAATTAACAAGTTGGGGTAAACAGTAAAGTATGTAGAGCATAAGAAAGTAAAAATTATGCGCATATACACATGTATATATAAGATTAACTCCATCTATCACTTTTACTCATGCTGCTTTTCTTATCTTACAATGTTCAATAGTAATATAACCCGACAAAATATAGAAATAAGACAATCAAACAATTAGTAAATAAGATTTTAATCGCTGAAAAATTCCCATAATATTAAAACACAATTATATGAATGAAGAAGAATATACTTTTCAATAATTTCTCATCAGGTTCTACAATTATAAATCCAAATTAATAATCCACAAAAGAAAATTGGTCAAGTTTATATCACAAACAACACTCCTTGATTCACATGTTACAGTTTCTTAAATAATGTACTCTGCCTTAAACTTGGCCAATTTTCTTTTGTGGATCATTTAATTTGGATTTATAATTGTAGAACCTGATGAGAAATTATTGAAAAGTATATTCTTCTTCATTCATATAATTGTGTTTTAATTAATAAATACAAAACTAACCATATATTCTCATGATATAACAAATGATAAAGTATAAATGAAAATGCATATATATTAAGTTAATGTTTAGAAAAAAGTTGGTTTCACTAATAATAATGAAAAAAACCATGTTAACTAGATCAATAATCAATTAAATGATCAGTTAATTGGCTAACAATAATATTAGTATGGAAAGTAAAATATCAAAATAATGATTTAGGAAAAAAATTTTTTCTGGATTGAATTCATTCAATAATAATGTAAGGAGAAAAAAAAGAATTCATCAACCGGTAATAAATTTTGATTAAAAGAAGATCCAAATTGATTTAAAATTAATAGAAAATTTCAGGTAGTATCTCATAAACGAAACAAGCGTATAACATAAAGTATAATTAGATAATAATAATAATAATAATAATAATAATAATAATAATAATGGCATTTGATAAGGCATGAAGAAACTGACAATGTCAATTCTTTATGGATTGAATAGGGGGGAGGTAGAGGTAACACAATAAATAAGGATGTTCTTTGGTCACGAGTTCTTGTTGAACAACAAACTCATGTATAGATTGACCTATAAAAAACGCATTAGCTAGAAAGAAGTGTTATTTTCCAGAATAGAAACTATAACCAACAAGTTGGAAATAAATGCTATAACAACTAGAATAATAATAATAATAGTGTAAAAGTGTAAAGTTTGATGTATTCCCATGACGCATTGCCGAGAGGGACGTGTATATATAAAGATAAATTGAAAATATATTTTGCTGTAATGTTCGACAACACCGGGTAACCATACAAGTACCAAAAAAGAAAAAAACAAGTAAAAAAATTAGACCGAAATAAAAATAGAGTATATATGTGAAAAAAAGATACAACTATGAATAAATTATTAAACAATCGTTTTTTTTTAAGGGAAAATTAGTAAATTATGTAAAACTCAATAGTGAATAAACAAGCAGAGTAGAATAAAAGAGTGATGTAAATATGAATAAAGTAAATCTTTACACCAGAATAATAGAAATTTCATGATTAAACAATTAATAGATAAATGCTTTATATTTGCTAACACTGATTATTTATCGGTAAATTTAAACTTAACGGTGCCAGATGTCTAGGTATTGACCATGGTTGGATTGTGTCCAACTTCAAAGATACATCAGAACTGAATGATGTTGTGTGACAGAAATTTATTGGATTTCCATTATATGCTGTTACTGTGGTTGGAGGAAGATTGGATACATTTCTTACTTGATCATTAGTAGATGTCATAATAATTCCTGATGTGGAACTATACAATAATTGTTGTTGTTTGGCTTGCCATTCTAAGAAATTAAGTGTGTTATGTAACTGTTGTACCGTGCCGACTAGTAGAATACCTCCGACAGTAGATCCATAAGAATCAGTTGGTAAACAGGCAAATTCAGACGTTTGGATTTGATTTGATGATGATCGATTGAAATTATCGTTTGATTCATTATTGACAAGGGGATTCTTAATAAATAAAGAATTTAACCAGAAGAAATAGATAAATTAGTTGAATGTAAACAAAAGTAATCTAGAAGCATTTCCGAAAGCAGAGAAGAAACCGTCACAACAATAAATATGAACTGTTGATAAAATAATTGTGTCAGCCAGTTAGTTGTAAACGTACAGCCTTGATACAATTACGAATCAGTCTAGTTTTTTATAAACTACCACAATGAGAGAAAACTAACCAAAGAGTCTAAACAATAGTAATATCCATGAAATTAAGAAAACAGACATAAGGCAGATGGTTCAAACAGGATATACAGTGGAAGAACAATAAGTACGAAATAATGTTGAAAACCAAAATTTACGGGAGATAGGGGAATAATAAATTCGAGTCATGACGAGGGATTTAGAACTAATCCACTGGATCACACTATACAGAACAAGATCGACTACATTTACATCACTAAAAAATGAAGGTTAATAGAAGACGCGAGAACCGGGAGAGGAGCTGACATAGCTTCAGATCACCACCTGGTGGTTGCCAAGATGAATATGAAGATAAAGAAGCACCAGACAACTGGAGAAACAACATTACAACGGTTCAATAAAGCCTTCCTTCCAGATACTGGCTCTCAATAACACGTTCCAGGCCTTGCAAGATCTACTTAAAGAGGAAATCACCACAGATAATAACTGGAAACGCACTACAGGAAAAGTAATTTCAACGTGTCGCGAGGTGCTAGGCCTCAAGAAGCATAATCGTAAGGAATGGATCTCTATCGAAACCCCGGACGAGATAGGAACTAATTTTATTGTTGGAGCACCACGACTGTTTCCTATACAATGCTTATTAATTACAATACTTAATTTTTAACTACTGAGTTAACACTTAGAGCAATGCCACATTTACTAATGTTTTCAGCACCTCGGTTGTATCACCATCGTTGAAGACAAAAAATTACGGACCCGTACAAGGTAAATGAATAGAATTACGTGTACAAACACAACTTTGCTTCGCGTAGTCTTTTTATTCTACAACTAAACATTGGTAAACAATTTTTGTGGAAACACTGAAGTAGATATTCTTCAAATAATTACACTAAAAATGGAATCTTAACTCATAACTAACCTGGCGATTTGATCTTTGAGAGTTAACAAGTAATTTCTGACTGGGGGCAGAAGAACGTTCACAACTTTCAGTACTTGAACAAACTGAATACACTGAATTAGGCGATACCATCGTCTGAAATTGACATGTTTTCTTGTTTTGATGGTAACATGGTTGCTGTAGAAATAGGTCACTCATAAAATCCTCTGCAGATGATTGGAGCTTGACACTGAGTACACTTTCTGTGAAAGCTGAATCAACCGACTCTCCACTGAAATAACGAGAATGTGACTGGTTATTGTCTCTTGAATTTTCGGAAGGTACACTACATTCAACTTTGTTTCCTTGAGTTGTTAGGCAACTATCACCCTGTTGACCACCTGGTATAAAGTAATAAAGGTCACTCAAAGGAGTGATTTCAACAGTGGTTTGCGTTATAGGTGCTAATGTCGGCGCTACAGAGATCTAAAATGAATAGTCATACGAAAAATAAATTCAACATAACAAAACGTTTTTAATTTTATATCGATTTCTAATAGCATTTACAATCCTGACGACATAAAGATTCTTATGTAATCTGTATGAGGTTGAAATTAAAAGGACTTAACTAACCTTTCCATTTACTTTCATCAATGACTGTGGAATATAGTTTTGAATACCATACGTTTGTGGCATAAAACTTGGACAGCAAGCAGAAGGATGTCCGACACAAAAGACTTGGTTTAAACCCAAGTCAGAATGAACAGGTTCTGACTGATTAGTTAAATTCGATTGGGCCACTAACGGTTGAGAAACAGTGTCACATGATGTCAAATTGACAACTGCATTAGCGCTTCTATATACAAAACTTTGATCGATCCAAGGAATAACAGGAATTACTGTATGAAAAATTCCCATCAAAAATCATGAAAATAATAAATCAGAAAATTAGTTTTGGATTTTCTAAATAGACTGAGACTAAATGAAAAAGCTCTTACTGTATCACAAAACACTGCCGAACAACTAATGCAGTAAAATTAATCGGTCGAAAGTATATCTTTTCATATAATATTTGGATTTAAAAGTATTATGAACTCAACCTAAAATAGTTATTACAGAGTTCACTCGCCTTAATACATATTTTAAGTGCCACACAATATGTACTTATTTTATGACATACTAGAAACCAGAGAAATAATGCAAGGTATTTTTGGGGAAGAATAAACAAAACTCATAACTGGATTGAAATTAATGACGAATCTTAGGAATCGAGCAAGTAAAATGTCCATTGAACAAATAGTAATGAAAATGACATCTAATCTGTGTTGTTGAGACTTAAATTATCTAAATGTAATGCATATGTTTTTAGGTATCTTTGCTTCTACAATTAATGTCCTTGAAAAACGTCCAACAATTATTTAAACCATTTCATAAGGTACGACTACTAAACGCTAAGGGACATGAACAGTTTTATACATTAACATTGATAAACAAAGCATTAATCAGTTCTACTCGGTTAAATTGTAAAAGATTTAAAATGGGAATAATTAAATAAAATTGGCATAAATACAAAACGTTGTAAAAACGTGTACAAGTCAAAGTTATTACATTTCATATCGGCAAGATTTGTAAGAAACAATAAGAATGAAATTAGAACATGGAAAGTGTGGAATAATAAGACGTGTAAAACTTAAAGGGTGTATCACAGCAACTGCAACCAATTTCGAGTTTTACCAAATGGTCTCTTTCCACTGACCACCGCAGTCATTTTACTAACAGAAATGTGAACTTTAGATAAAAAAAAATCAATACATCTAAAAAGAAAATGGAAAAGTTGTATTTAAATGTTATACAATGAGACCTACTCAAGCAGTGAACTTATATCTGTACTATTCTAAAATTTAGGTGTTACTGTCTTACGTTTACTAATGTTTTTTTTGTTTTCATCTCATATTTATTGTACACTGTATTTGCAAGATAATATTTTGAAGTGATGAATACGTTTGTTAAGATCTAAAAAATAGTTACCCGTCAGATAGCTCATCGACAACAACAACAACATTATCTTAGTTTTATTGCTGTACATAAAAAGTTAACTGAGAAACTGCCTCGCGTTATTGTAAAAAAGTTTAGACGTACTTTTATTTATTAAAATAAAAAGACTAAAATTAGATGCATTGATTTCACATAATTTTATTATTAATTTGGAACTGTGAGTATATCTATAAACACTACTGAATACGTTTAAACTAATTGGAATAAAAATCATAATATGATCCTAACCAATATAACGGCCTTTTAATTCATTTGACATCAGAATAAACTATTGAGTGTGACAAGTTCATGTGGTGGAATTCGAATTCCACAACACTGATCACGTTATGTCAGAACTAGTGATTCCGACCTAAAATAGAGAACCAGATTAACACTAGATAATAATTTGTTCAATACAATTACAAGCAGTCACACTCAATGAGTTCGGAGTAGAAATCAATGACAGGAAGGGAAATCATATACTTATTAGTCTGTAGGCTGTGGCTGTTTGTCCACACCCAACGACCGATCATATTTCATTTTCCCGACCATATATATAGGAACAATTATCACGTGAATTATTTTCCCAAATTCTTATTCAAGTAAGCCATGTCATAATGTTTACAGGTTAAATGGTGACTGAAAAGCCAAGTACATTGTTATATGAACGCCAAATTACATGATCATGCAAAAAATGAAAACAAAACCTTAAAATACTGTGCAGGTCCCAGGACGATATCACATATTACTTATTGCTGTCAGCGATAAATGACTGAGAATAGAAATACTTACTTGAATCAAGATTGGCATTTGCAAGTGGCATTGATAAAGACTGATTACAAAGAAGGGGATCGATTTTATTGGTATTGGACTCGTGTCCGAAGGTTAAAGTTGTTGGACTTGCATCAGGAAGATTTGAGGCTGAAATATTTGACTTGCACTCCGAATTTATATTTGAGTAATTCATATCTACTGGAGGGTGGTACGTAATTGCAAATGGAGAACCTATTGAAAATGCACTAGCTACTGGTTCCCTGACTTGAGAATAAGAGCAATTTGTATAACAAGCTGAATCAGGATTCTCAAGGATTTTATACAATATCATTTCTACTGCTTTTCTCCTCTCTTTTAACTCGCCTAAAATTGCAAACAAAACATGCAATGTGAGTAATATTTGACAGGAAACCAAGCATTTTCAAAATCCATGGGCTAGTTGCTAGTTTGTCGTTTAAAACTGCAATTTAGTTACTATCGAACAACAGAAACAAATATTATGAGCAAAGACGGATGGTGGCTAGCAGTGGAATCCAGGACACGTGTTTCGTCCTATTTGGGAGTCGTTAGACGGATGTAACAGGATCTCAAAGTTGATGTTCACTCTGGGACTTGAATGCAGTACCGTTCGCTTCAAGCGCCATCGCGTTATTTACTTAGCTACTGAGTCCTGATATCCACTAGCTTGTGCGATGGAGTGAAGAAACAAACATTAGTCGAAAAACAACAAAGTATTTTCTTTAAGAGCAAAATAAATGCCACTATTTTGAACGAAACAGGAGTCATGAAAATAGATAAGTCTTCCATTCCAACAATATGGAATTGAGCCTTTGAGTCACTGCTAAGCAATAAATACAGCAGGTAGACTATAGACATATACTTGATACTGAAGACATCTACATTGACCCGATACAAAGCAACACTGAAATTTGAAGGAAACCTCAGTGCTAAACTCTGATTTAGTTTCACAGGTTTTTAAATAAGAAAATTTGAGACATCCAATTCATTGGTCGGTCTCGTATGCTATCTCTTTTTAGCTGTCACATAAATACAACAACAAGAACCTGGTGTTATTAAGCCGCGACAGGACCACATTTATAGAAGAATGAGAGTACAATGAACCAAACAGTAATTAATAAGAAAGCTAGACATGGTTGCAAAAGTTATTAACTTACCTGTTATTACAATGCAGCGTTCAAACAATCTTATATCTTTGGGCCTTTGAGAAACTTGAATGAAAGCATTGCTTTCTTCCTTAATTCTTTCAATAAAGTTCCCGAACTTTCCAATGATAATACCAGCTGTACTGTCCGGAACTAAAATTTTAACCTTCAGTATCAAAAGCTAAGTAGTTAGAGGCAACTTGCCTGCTTATGACGTTCCATGCAATTAACTCCCGTTGGAGTTATTATAGCTATATTCTGAGGTCGTTTGCTTATTTTGGCCATCACATAATCGTGTAACTGTATGCATGCTTCAAGTGTACCAATAATGAGACACACTCTTTCAGTGGTTCCTTAACAGATAAATTACAAAACGAGTTGAATTACCCGGATAAAAGTCATCTGCTCGAGACATTTTGAGCCTTGCTCCAGTTTGACGCTTGATTGTTTCGATAGCTTCTCCTTTTTTTCCAATGATCGCCCCAGCAGCAACATTAGGGACAAGAATTTTGAAGTGAAGTTCTAGAAACCAATAGGATGAAGAAAAATAATGAAAATGACTGAAAGTAGTGTAGGTGTTAAATTAAGAAAAAAATGGAATGATTTAATAAAAACAAAATTCAGCGAAGAAAACGTTTTGACGTAATCATTTACTTAAGTTGTACATTCTTATTTATAGTTGTAAGGTAAATATATGTCTATAGAAGGATAGAAAAGATTGCATCATAAATTGATTCAAGACTCTTATTATCAGGTAAGGTTAAGCAATAATCAAGGGGTAAGAGAAAAATATAAGACTGGAAATAATTTATGGGTCTGAATTATGAAAGATAATTGTCCACCTGACAGATATGAAGAAAAATGAAAGACATAAAGGCCATAATAATAACTGAATAATAGTCATGAAAAATTGTAAAGGGATAATAACTGATTATGGTTTAAAGCTACAAAACACTAATTTAAAATAGGACACCAAAACATACTAAAGAAGGGAATTAGGGCCAAGGAAGGATGAGAGGTTGGGCGTATCGCTTTTGCACGCAAAGTTCGGGCTTGAATTGTTAGATCGCCAATGCCTCAGCAGTGCATAAGTTTTTGATTCGACCTCCCTTCGATCCAGTCCCTTTGATTGTGTAGATTATTTAAGACTCCTTCGGGCCGATGTGTCCAGAGTTGACTAGATGTATTACTCATTACTATTTATTTATTTAAGCACATAAACATTGGTACGAGGCACTAAATATATATGTGCCACATAAATCATTCGATTTGTTTGAGGGCTGGGATACTTCCCGGGAACCCAAACCGGGGAAGGTGGTTTTCTTAGTGGACGACACTCCGAGCCTTTGACCTAAAGGTCTAATCCACAAGGCAGTGGAGCATCGTAAGGAGATGCAGTCCCATGGTAGTCGGTCACCAACGATTGATTCATACGCTATTTGTTCCCTCAGGACACTGGAACCCGTGTGCACCAATGGCTTGGAATAAGGATTTTCCAACTCCTCTAGGTAGATCCACCAACCCGTCTAGAGCTCCGGACATTCGCATTTTGTCCTCCCAATTTCGTAAACAACACTCCTGCCACGAAAAAGCAGTGAGCAGGACTTCCCTGGCAGAGGCTATATACGCGTGGCCATGTGAGAGCATTTCGACAGGGAGAGCGAACTCTCCCGACTCTCGACCGTACCAGGGTATTTGGGAGCTCCTGGATTGAACTAGCAATTGCTTTGCATTCTCCTTTTAAAAGCCATGCCGGGTAGCGGTCTGAGATACATTTAGCAAGTGATCGCTTTGTAAGTATTCATTATTTATTTATTTAAACACATATATATTGGTACAAAAGGGCACCAGATACATATGCGCCACACAAAATAATGAAAGTAGGAAGAGAAGGGATGAAAAGATAAGGCGGACTAAAATGTACAACCAGAAGACTCTTTCAGTTAAGAAAGTTAGAACCACTCTTTATGTAGAAAGTAAAAGAAGGTTGCAGCAGGTTCGCCACTGGCTTCTATTCTGAGCCATATCCGATAACGTCTCTAGCCACTGTGTTGCACCATCTCTCGGACCCCATCCAGGGAGTCGTGAAGGACCAACAGAAGCTAGCTCTCAAACTCTCAATGCACCAACAATTGAGTCGAGATTCCTGAATTGATGTCTGACCATCATTGTGATGCATGTTTTGACGTAGTAGTAGCTGGAGATCGTTCTTC